>NC_056725.1:1488129292-1488429292 GCF_019279795.1 Protopterus annectens | reverse complement strand
AGCTGACTGTTTGCCAAACAGTCCAGCTGACTGTTTGCCAAACTGTCCAGCTGACTGTTTGCCAAACTGTCCAGCTGACTGTTTGCCAAACTGTCCAGCTGACTGTTTGCCAAACTGTCCAGCTGACTGTTTGCCAACCTGTCCAGCTGACTGTTTGCCAAACTGTCCAGCTGACTGTTTGCCAAACTGTCCAGCTGACTGTTTGCCAAACTGTCCAGCTGACTGACAAAACAGGAATTTGTTATCCATAGGCGCATCCAATATTTTGGCTTTTAAATCTTCAGGCAGGGGCTGATGCCTAAGCCAGGAGTATCTACGCAGAACAGAAGTTGATGCTGCAGATCTTGCTGAAGTTTCAGCTGCATCATAGCTGCACTTTATTGAGTGCCTAGCAGCCTGAGATGCCAGGGCAGCTTAGATGCTACCTGAGACTTGTTGGGAGAGTCAGACAAGGAGGAGAGTAAAGAGGAAGACTGTGAAACCAAATCTACGCCATATCTGACCATGTGGGTCTGGTAACTGTATGCCCTAAAGGCTAGTGCGGAAGAGGTTTATATCTTTTTCCCCAGCCTGTCCATGACCTTGCTGTCCTTGTCTGATGGTAAGAGGGAGGAAGAAGGTACGAGTCTGGACTGCTTGGCAGGGGACACTGCAAAGACTGCAGGATCTGCGGGGGGGGGGGTTATATGGAATTTGTGCTCATCAGGGTCTTATAAAAGTAGTTAGGTCTCTTGGGAGCTGGTGGTTGTGATTCTGGAGCCTTAGAAGCTGATGTAAAGGTGTCCAAGTAGGCGGGAATCACAGGAGGGGAGAGCTGGGGGGGTGACTCCAAATGCAGTAACTCAAAATACCTTTTTTGGACGTCTGTCATTTGAGCAGCATACCACTTGAAGTACTCCCTCATTATAGGGACTGTTTCCCTAAATGTAATGTCCTCAGTGGGGGGAGTCTCCCTCCAGTGAGTCCTCATTTGGGGAGTAGTAGTCCAAAGGGGAAGCTATTTGAGAGGAATAGGTGACTGACTCCTCGGAAGAGGAGGATGAGAAGTCTTCTTCCTAGGTGTGGGTAGGAGGTATGGAGACAGCTGAGGCTGTTCTGTGGCAGAGGACAGGCAATGTGGCAGCTTTGGATGCTGAAGGCCTTAGAGCCATAAAAGAGTGCAGCAAGGACTGGGAGAAGGAATGCCAGTCTGGTTGCTCCTCAGAGGAAGGAGACAAGTGTTTGCTCTTTTGTTTTATCTTCAGAGGAGTTGATTTTGCTGATAAAAAGGGCCTAGTTTCAGGGATGTGGCCTAAGGGTGAGGTTTCATATTCCTGGACCATGGAAGTGCGTCTGGTGGAGCCTGCTTCCCCATCGATCTCAGCCATAGCCAACGATGGAATAACCTCAGAGGACGTTCCTACCAGTGCTTCAGAAGCAGCTTCCTCGAAGGTAGTCTCTAAAGTCACTGGTTCCAGTGATGTCCCCTCAACTCCTAAACCGGTGGTTGGCGGGGCGACAGAGGGGCAGAAGTGGTATGTCATGAAACTTTGGCCTTCTTTCCAGGTGTCTCCACCTCAAAAGCAGACTCTGGATCCATCTGTAGGGCTAAAAGTTTTAATCTCTGGTTCTCGAGGTACAGGTTTAGGGCTCCCAGATGACTATGGAGAGATTTTGGTATGAACGACTGGCAGATGCTACAAGTGGTGTGGTTGTGTTTCCAGCCTAAACAGAATACACAAAGTTTGTGGGTATCTTTGCGTGGAATTTGACACATGTACCTACATTTCCCCTTTCCAGCGGACATCGGCTAAGAAATCGAACAACAACCTAAGCTCAAGCAAAAAATAAAAGTTTTCCCCAATGGGATACTTATCTTTAGACATTTTGTAGATAATGAAGCAAAGCGGTCGATCTGACATTCGACTGTGGTAGAAAAGTTCTGAAGTCTGTGCGTGCAGATGTCACATTTCAGGCCCCCGGGTTATGGCCCTGCATGCGACGTTCCACACACTAGCAGCAAACAGATTTAAGCTTTTGCACAGGAGCCAACACTTGGGTCACCTGAGGCGGAGGATCCCACAGTCAGAATACTGCAACATGGGAATAGAAGGACATCTGCCAATCCAGCTATGTTATGTTCTTGTATCGGAGACTAGTAATTTCATCAAGCTTAAACTCTAAATTTAGGACCTCCTCAGTAGGATGCTCTGGGGAGGTATCAGAAGATGTTGGGATACCCTGATGGAAAGCCTGGGGTTTCGGTATCAGCTGTCCCTGTGGAGAAGAGAGCTGAGACTCCAAGCGCAGAGATGGCAAGGCTGCGGACTGAGGATCTGAGGAGGTGGGAACCATCTATGTTGCTGAGCAGATAAGGCTCTCTCCAAAACTTCAAAGGCAGACTTTCCCAGAGAGAGATAGGACCCCAGATCCAAAAAGGCTACCTTTTGGATTGTCGTCCCTCACTGCTCAGAGGACAATCCCCTCAAGGCAGAAGTCAAAGTTGAACTAACCCATGCAGAGATCCAGAGGAGGCCACGAAAACTTCAGAGTCAACTGTAATACCTCAGATCTAACAGGGTAGCCTCGGCTCCTGCAGCTCTCCAAATCCGACTGAACCAAAGTTCTCAGAGCAAGCCTCAGATCTGAGGATAAGGATATCCTCAGATCTGAGGCAAACAGAATCAGATGGCTGGGATCTTAGGACTCTGAGCCCATGGAAGGACTCAGAGGAAGAACTGGTAAGGGGGGTAGTGGAAGACCCAAAGGAGTAGGAGCCGAAGGGACACCTGTCAGGCTCTCAGCCAAGAGAATTCTTCACTAATCTCTTCACATCTTCGGCCATAAGACTCCTGCAAGAGAGAGTGGAAATTGCAGATGGAGACTTTGGTCTTTTCAAAAAGGATGAAGGGACCCTGGAGAGGACAGGGTCCATGGAAGGATAATATCTATTCCTTGGTTGGAAAATTAAACCTGATGAAGCAGACTGACTTCATATTTTTTTCACTGGATCAGAGGCAGTCAGATCCAATAACTCGATCTTTTTATGTTTTGAATCCAATGTTGAGGTCAGATGCAATAATTCTTTTCTTTTTTGCTTCAGAGCCAAGGATGAACTCTGATCCGCCATTTTTGATTTTCTTTTTTTATGATCCGATGGAGGAGTCACATCCAGTAGAGGCCTTTTCCTAGACTGATCTTGAGGAAGAAGTGGAAGGGCTCAGAGAAGGCGATTTGGACTTTCTCTTTTTTCACAGGAGATGAAGCTCCAGATAAAACCTCTTCTAAGGAAGGACGGAAGCAATCCTTTAAGAATCAACTTATTTTTCCTTTTTGTAATAGCTCTGGGATTAAATTTATTTATTTATTTATTTATTTTAATTTAATTTTACACACATTAAACCCATGACAGATGGCACAGTCTTCTTGTTAAGTGCAGGGGGCCTAAGCAATACACACACAGGTGTGAGCATCTGAAAATGGAATTTTGTGGCCACACTTGAGGCATTTTTTTGAACCCCGCAGGGCCTTTCTCCTTCTCAGCCATAATACCAATATTAAACTACTAAGACAGATACTACACTAGAACGTAGCCAAAAAGACAAGACGCGATAACTTTCTTTGAACAGTGAAATATTAGACACAGCTATAGAAAAAATAAAGAATATACCAGCAATGGTATTATAAAGGCTACACAAAATGTAGAAAGAAAGAGTGAGCAAGAGAATACTAACTATAATATTCAAAAATACGGAACGTACAATAGAAGGGATAAACAAGGGACAGAAAACAGACTTAAGATTTTAAGAAATTTAGTTCAGGAAATATAAATTTTGATAAAGAAAAAAACACTTAGCTCAAGAGTAGCAGTCACCACTTCATTTGCTCAAAGTGGCAAACGAGATCCGAAGTACTTGGGGTTGGTGCATTATGGGTAAGGGAGAAGCTCGAAAGTTCAAAGTTGCCATGAGCTTTTGTAATGGCCAAGCCAGATCCAAGTGATCAGATCTGAACCCACTTTTTGAGGACAGAATGGAAATTCACATCAGATCATTTTTTTTTCTTTTGTTGACTGAAGGTTCAACCAAGGAACCAATATGCTGTTCCATGGTCAAGCTGAAAATGTTGTTTGGTTCCTAGGAAATCTTAGCAGTAATAGTAACCCCCCCCAAAAAAATGCAGTAAAAAGCACTTACACTTTCCCCAGCTCCAAAATGTTAACATACCAACAGTTTTTGTACAGAAAAAGTATGTTTTAAACAACTTTTAACAACTGTTTCCCACAAAAGTTAAAAAAAGTGTGCTCTTTTAAAAGTACATATGTCAGAAGACAATCAACAAACACACTATTTCTCATCTTAAAAGTGATTTCTTTGCAGAAAACACAAGCTTTCTCTAACAAGAAAAGTAAAGTGAAAGCATTTACCCTGAAGGGAACTTTATCTGCTCAGCAATGGCACTGCATTATCTGGCCACTGATCCTCAAATGCCTGCACAGAAGTGTTATTCTCAGTGGAAGGAAGGTTCTGAAGGGCTTAGCTCCCAAAACTATTTTTTAGCCAGCCCAACTCAGGCTGGCTAGCTATTTGGACAAGGGGAAGGTGCCTTGAAGCTTTGAAATTGGCCAGTCGGTATATCCTATGCAGGATATAACCCATATAACTTAGGCTACTGCAGCAGTGATCAAAAGGATGAACATCTAGGATATGTCAGTTTGGGAAGAACTACTTCACAACCCTATGTGCTTTGTCAAGCAGGGATGCACCTCTCTTTACTGGGCTTTCACATACTGGCTAAACCCTTGCTGCCCTTGTAAAGTAAAGTCTGCATTATCCAGAACTTAAGCAACCTGCAATTTTGATTGGCTCATATGTCAGTATACGAGCCAATCAAAAATCCCAAAGTGCAGCCACTTCTACTCAATGCGGAACAGCCCACTGTTCCGCATTGAGTAGTAGCAGCTCTGCTTTGCGATTTTTGATTGCTCTTATGCAGGCATATGAGCCAATCAAAAATGGCAATGCAGAGCCTCTTCCTTTCTGATCCGCATTGGAATGTAAGAAGTCTGTAGAGTTAAATTATGCTCAAAAGAAATAGCCCAGGCTACTATGGCTAGTCGGCAGAGAGGGTAAGATCAGATTCTCCTCTATTTGTTTACGTTCCGCATCACTGTGGTACTGTCTGCAATCACTTGTAGTGATCCAGGGGACCACAGATGATCGAGAAAGTTGAGAACAATTATTACTGACATCTTTTATGTTTAAGTGTTCTGGTCTGTCCCTTTTGTTCCAGACACAGTACTTTTACTTCCACAGGCACCGCTCCCCGAAAAAAGTCTGAGGCACCTGTAGTTGCAGACTATGTTAGAGCAAGAAGGGAAAATGGGAGCTCTGGATTCAGTAAAACTTCTCTCTTCACCAAAGCAGTTCCATTTTTACATGCATATTTAGGCAACATTCCTGAAAAACAATCATGTAAGAAGGAGTCAAGCATGACTTTTTGTTCTAGTGAACCCCCAGTCCAAGGAGGTCTCTCACCTACCTGACACTTTGAAAGGTCTATGCAGAGACAAGCAAGTTGTTTAAATAAAGTAAAATGTGGATCGATGCAGTTTGTAATATGCTAGTATTACATCTAGACACTTCATGAGCACCCCTGGGGCAGTAGCTAATCCAAAAGGTAATGCAGAAAAGTGAAAATGTAACCCAGACACAAAAACCCTTAAAAAAAACTTTTAAATCTGAGGCTACAGGAATGTGATAGTAAGCATCTTTTAAATCTAGAGTTAACAAGAAACTTAAAGGAGGAATCAGAGGTAACAGGCTGTGAAGGGATATCATTTTGAACTTTGGGACTTTTACAAACTGGTTTAAAAAAACAGAAATCTAAGCCTGGTCTCAAGAAGGCTTCTTCCTTTGGCACTAGAAACATTCTTAAAAAAATTATTTCTCTAGCTGAGACACTGGGGCAGCTTCTATCACCCCTGAGTCAGGAGATGCTGAATGACAGGTGGAAAAAAAAAAAGATGTTTGATCTGGTGGATGAGGAGAACTCACCGGAAAAGAAGGCAGGATTCCCACTGCTATCTATATCCCTGACATCTCTCTCAGAAGCCATTTGTTGAAATTATCTGTTGCCAAAGAGAGAAATGGATAGCCAGACTTTTAAAGACTTACCAGAAATGTGAAAGGAGCACTCTGCAGATATAGTCATTTAGACTTCTTGGACTGTTCTTGTTTTGGGGGGACACCTTCTTTCTTTCTCATGTCCCCCTGCCATTGTTTTTTTTTAATGTCTGCTAATTTAAATTTTATAAAAGACTGCAGAGGAAGATGTAAAACCTTTAACAAACTTGAAGAAAGGCTGAAAAATATGAGTAACTCCCAAACCCATTTCCCTCTCTTAGCACACTTTTTCAGAACCTCTGTATCTGCCCAAAAACAACCTCTTTATCTACAGAAGACTTTCTTGGGAAGATTTTGTGTATGTAACTAAGCAAAACTTCATGTAACAGTTTTCTGTAGTAGCTGCCCTGGAAGAGGCATCAGCAGAATTGTGAGCATACTTCAAAGATTAGTCAAGTAAAAAAGCCCAACAGAGGTGAGGAATCCAAGGTATGAGTAGACAAACAAAGTCAGCAACTTAAATAAATTCTGGTAGACATTGTAAAATCCAAACTTCTTTAATGACAAAAGAGTGCAAGCGCTTTCGCAGTGAGACCCACTGCTTCTTCATACAACATACACTAAATCACACTAAATGTTTAAATACAAAACAATTACAGTATCAACCTATCAGGAAGCAACCCTAATTAACACACTAAAAACATCTTAAAAAACAATTAAAACCTTAAAGGGCTAAAAATCATTACACATAACTCACATAATGCTATCTCAATGTCTTAGCTTTAAGCACAGGTTTCAGGGGCACAGTGTCATTGAGTCCCAAGCCTCTATGTGAGGCCAGCCATAGAATCCATTGCAACTCTACATTTTCTGTTTTGTTGACAAGATCACCCATTCTCTTACTAATCTCAATTATCTGCAAAACCTGAAACAAAAAAGTATGTGCATTACCCTCTTGAATAGTGTGCTTTGCTAGTGCAATGTAGTCTAACCCTTTCTTAGTGCAATACCTTGGATTTCTCACCTCTGTTCGGATTTTTTACTTGACTGTGCATTGGGTTTTTGCTCACATTGGACTGGTGTCTTTTTGGTATACTTCAAAGAATGCTTAGTCATCTGAGATACAGAAGCACTAAGAAGAAATTTTAACATACGAACTAGACAATTATGAATTCTATAAATAAGTGTTGCAGAAGAATACACTTTTCACCCAAAATCTATAAAAGGCATTCCCATTCTTATCAGAGAGAGAGGAATTGGCACCAGCTGTTTGTATCAGCAGCAGAATTTACCAAAGAAATCAATGCAGGGTCAGATTTGGGACTGGACAATAAAAATCTGCATAAATGAGGAAATTCATACAATCTCTCTCCTTTCTTAGGGGCAGCAGGCTGACTGTCAGGCAAATCACAGGCTGCAATGAATGAATCTACTTCAGTAAATCGAAATGTCAGACATCTGAAATTCAAATTCATGAGGCAAGAAGATTGCAATTTAATAACAACAAAATTTTACCATGTTGAAACTTGTAAGAATGAAGCATCTCCTGCCCGTATCCAACAACATTCAGTTTCTGAATGGAGATCATGGAGCACAGAGAAAAACAACTGCTCCACTGAAACACTTGAGTTAAAGTAAAAATGTACCATATTCAATGATTTTGTGTGGGGGGGGGGGAGCAAGACCCCACCCCCTGCAACCCCATGTGGTGGGTTGCACCTGCTACACATATATCAAATCCAAGATCGCACTAAAGTGGAGAAAAGGGTATATTTTCCAATCCTCACTGTACCACAATCTCCATCCGGAAATGTTAAAAATATATACTTTTACTTTAAAACAAGTGTTTAAATGGAGCATCTGTTTTTCTCTGTGTTCCTCAATCTCTATTCACAAACTCCGTGTGTTGTTGGACATGCACAGTAGGTGCTTCATTCTTACAAGTTTCAACATGGCAAAATTTCTTATGAAACTGCAATCTTCTCATCTCGTGAATTTCAATTTCAGTTATCTGACATTGCGATCTACTGAAGCAAATCCCAATGTACACATCCTCCAATGCTGGAAGAACAGAAGTGGGTTCAGGAAATTACAGTTGTAATAAATCATAATATTTCTTAGGGACAGTGTAATATCATTATGTTCCCACTGAAACAACTGTGTCATTCTGGAAATGGTTTCAGAAAAAGAAAATTCTTCAAGAGGTTGTCTGAGGAAGCACTCTTCCCAGAATCAGAATCAGTGAAGAGTAGACAGAAATTGTATCCTCAAAATCATTTTCCTGTTCAATATATTGGGAGCTTAAGAAAATTAAGAATTCATTTTTTTCTTACCAATAACACCAGAAATAGAAAAGTAGAGTCTGAATTAAACCTTGATCGAAGCCCAATAAATCACTCGTATCCAAAATAATAGAAACGGGGGAAAAAGAAGTTATGTTTTACTGTAACGTTCTATCTGTATTGTTGATCTTCACTTATCCTTGACTGTGTGTTCGATTCAGCAGCTCATAACCGACTCGGTCATTACTCCAGTTCACTCCTTCCAAACACTCTCGATCTTAGCTTTACCCAGAATGCTTCTCTCAAGATTATCTGAGACTGAGTCTGCATAAGATAGTGACAGACAGGAAATAACAGATCAGAGACGATATCTGTATTCATAAAGGAATAATGCAATCTGTTGGGACAGAACCATTCCACCAAGAAGCCAGAACGGCAGGGGGAAGGAGGGTAGGGATATCAAGCATAAGTTAAGGTTGACAACACAGATGGAATGTTATGGTAAGACATAACTTCTTTAGCTGATGTTGTTAATCTTCACTTAATCCTTGATTGTGGACAGTGTCCCCAGCTACCAAAATCTTGGGAGGTCTCACGCAAGAATATTCCTGAGCACCATCAAACCAAAAAAGCTCATTCCCTAGATACCAGATCCAGCTATATATATATCATCTATAAAAGCTCTGACATGGAAGACTGCGGAAGAAGCTATTGCTCTCATAGAATGTGCCTTTACAGTTCCCAGCAATTGCAGTTTCCTTTTGTTATAAATGAAGGTTATGCAATCTTTGAGCCATCTAGCCAGAGTAACCTTAGTGAATGGTCTTCCCAGGGTAACAGAAAAGAATAAAACAAACAACTGATCAGTTTTTCTGAATTACTTTGTTCTGTGCAGGTAAAGACATTATTGTCTGTGAACATCTAGCAAATGCAAACAATATTTGCCTTTGTTTGAAAATTTGGGGAAAAATTACAGAAATTTGTATAGTCTGACTGATATTCGTGTCAGATACTATTTTGGCAAAAAGGATGGATTTGTTCACAAAGATAACCTGTCCTTATGAAAGATTAGGTAAGGAGGCTTGCAAGATAAGTCCTGTAACTCAGATATTCTCCTAGCAGAAGTAATAGCAACTTAAAATTATTTTTTTCAGGATAAATACTTCAAATCACAATTTGCGGATGGTTCAAATGGGGAATTACTTAAATACTATAGCAACAGATTCAAGTTCCAAGGTGTAGATGGATCCTTGTATAGAGGTCTCAGCAATAAGGCTGCTTTCTGAAAGGTTTTATGAAATTTGTGTGACATTAGAGCTGTATAATTTAGACCATTATGAAAATTTGAAATTACAGCTAGATGAACTCACAGTTGAGCATGATGCCCCTGTATCGAAAAGCGATGCTAAAAATTCCAAGACCTTATGAACTGGTGCAGAATATGGGTCGAGATTACTGTCTGAAGCCAATTTTTGAAAATTTTTGCCACTTTTTGTTGTATAATTGTCTAGTCAAAGGTTTGTGGGAGGCTAGAACAATTAGGTGAATTGGGGCAGTAAGGCTAGTATGGCTGGCAATCACTGGAACTGGAGAAGCCGTGCAGTGAGCTTGAGATTTTGAAGATTCAGATGAATGAGTCCCTCTGGATGGGACAATAGGTCTGGAGTTGGGTCCAGTGTCCAAGGTTTCTGAATTAAGTGAGGCCACAGAAAGGGAAACCATATCTGCCGAGGCCAGAAAGGAGCAATGAGAATTATCCTGTTCCTCGACCTGTTGGCTTTCTTCAGGAACTGGAAAATGAGAGGAATTCAGGGGAAATGCATACAGTAGACCAGGGGGTCAATTGTAAAGGAAAGCATCTCTTGGTGACTCCCCCAGATGGGGGATCAGAGCAAAGTAGATGCTGCACTTGTTCAGGTGGGATACAAAGAGATCACAGCACAGCTGGCCCCATCAATGGAATATCCTTTCCACCACAAAAGGGTTGAGAGATCACATGTGAGCCATCAGGATGTTCCTGCTCAATTTGTACACGATCACACTGGAGCCCCCTGAAATATGCATTGTGATTAGAAAGTAGATGGACGAAATTGCCATTTGCTATACTCTGAGTGCTTCTTGACAAAGAGGGCAAGATCTGGTTCCCCCTTGTCTGTTGATGTACCAAACCACTGACATGTCTGTTTGGATCATAATCATTCCATTCGGGAGGGTTGGTTGGAATGCTTGCAATGCCAGGAGCACTGCCCTCATCTCTAGAATACAGATATGCAAATTGGCCTCTAAGACGAAGTGCCTTGGACTGTCTTTCACAGATAATGCCCTCCTCCAATCTGGGATGCATCAGTGGTCACAATGGTTTGAGAAGGGACAACAGGACGGCCCAATAGAATGTTGTTGGAACACAGCTACCAACTAAGGTTCTTTTTGCGTAAATTGGTGATCAGTACTTGATGGGACATTGGTTAGCTCAGTAATGACTATTGTGATGCCAAGAGCCATTACAGAATTTGCATCTGAAACCTTCCAAGGGGAACTAAAGTGATGGAGGCCACCATAGATCCTAGAGTTTGTAACACCAGTTTTGCAGTCACTTTTCTGTTGTGAATAATCTGTCTGACTTGTGATTTTACTCTCTGAAGTCTATCTTGGGGAAGCAGCACGATACAGGTACTTATGTTTAATGTCGCCTCTATGAACTCTAAATGTTGTGTTGGCTCTAGATGCGACATTACATAGTTGACCTTGATCCCTAGCGAAGAGCAAATTTTGAAGTACATAGTTCCTTGTCTGAAGCAGTAGATGGCTGGTGGTTGTGGTAATGAGCCATTTGTCTAGGTATGGAAACACACAGAATTCTTGCAGTCTGAAGTGAGCCACAACCACTGCCATGCATTTGGTGAACACGCTGGGGGCTGTGGTGAGACAAAAAGAACATGGCTCTGAACTGATAATGGCTGGATCTCAGATAGAAGCTCTCAGATAGAAGCTCAGACGTCTTCTGGGGCGTTTGTTTATTTTTATGTGATAATACGCATCCTAAAGATCTATTGAGCACATCTAATCATCTTTCCTTAAAAATGGGAGAACAGACTACAACTGTGACCATTCAGAATGGTTTGTTGAACAGACTTGCTCAAGACACTGAGATCCAAAATTAGTCTCCAGTCCCCTGTTATTTGTGGCACTAAAAAGAATCTCAAGTAAACCCCAGATCCGATTTGGTCTGGTGGGACTGCTTGGATGGCTCATTTGTTGAGCAGTTTTTGAATTCCTAAAACTGCTGCATCCCTGTGACTGGGTGGAATGTCTGGGATTCTCTTTGGTTGTTTCAGAAATGGAATATTGTAACCTCTGGTTATAATCTTCTGCACTCAATTATCCATTGTTATGGTTAGCCAGGTAGGTAGGTGCAAGGAAAGTAGTTCCCCGACTGCCTACAGAGGACAGCAATTGGGCCACCATTCAGAAGCGCTGATAGAAGTTACCAGGGAATGAATCCCTGGATCCCTGATTTTGCGGGCCATCTCTGCCTCTAGCATGGAGTCTTCCATTATAACCCCCCCTCTGCCCCAGGGGGGAGTCATTAATGCATCATTCCTGGAAAGGCCCTTGGAGCTATTTGGACCATAGATTGCCATTCCTCTGGTTCCTGGAGTAGGCCAATTAAGGAGTGGAAAAGCGCACTTCCACAGCAGAAAGTGTCTTTCCATCCTTCTCACATCTGACAAAAGTCTCTAACTTTGGAGCCAAAAAGGGATGTTCCGTCAAAGGAAGCATTGATGAAAGAAGACTTAAATGGCTCCACAAACTCACATAAGCACATCCAGGCGTGTCTCCTCATGGCTATGCCAGAACCCGCTGCCACAGTCGTCCCTTCAGTTGCATGCAAAATATGCCTCATGGATGAATTGCATATTAAATCAAGGGTTGCCTGCTGGGAAGCTACTTTAGCCTGAAATGCTCAGCTACGGATCCTGTTAGTGTGTCTGATAAGTCTTTTATCAAATCTCATTGAAGCCTGGTGAAATGCGCCATGCACTTCAAGGACCTAAGCATGTATACACTTCATCTACCTTCGTGCTTCCCGAATCTATCCATTGTCCTAGACTCCTTATTAGGAGGATGGACAGTAGGACTCATCAGCAAGTTCCTTTTTGGTGGCAGCAGGAGTCACCATGGCATCTACTAGCACCCTTTTGGCCCAATGTTGCTGATCTGTGTGAGCTGACAAAATGCAGTCTGGTCTCTTAGGGACTGGTTCAAAGGAATCAGGAATCTTCCAAGCCTGCTGCGCAATCAGCTTAATTAGATCATCAGTGGGCAGAGAGATCCAAGCAGTAGACGGTTGGGCACAGAAAGCCTCTAGGTATACTGACTCCTCTGAGGAAGGTTGTTGGAAGTCCAGCCACCCCTCTGTTTACAGATCTCTAGAATGTCACCGAACAAGACATCTTCTTGGGGTGACCTTGGAGAACTTTCCCCATCATCAAAGTCAATATCTTCTGTGTAAGACTCTTCTGGGGAGCCAAAGTGCTTCCTCTTGCACTTTCTCTTCCTGGGCATCGCCTCGGTGGGACTGGTGTCTGAAGAGGACATAACCACCACCGTTGAATCCTGAGGTTTCTGTGTCCACTGTCCCAGGTCAGAGGCTGGTGGTAGCTCTGCACGGGGGGAAGGACCAGGATGCTGTTCCAAAAGAGGAATCGATTGTGAGCCCATAGTGGACAAGGCCCTCTCCAAGGCCTAGAAAGCAGGCCCCCACCATAGAGAAATGGGAGCATGGAATCGAAATAGATTCCTTTGAAACCATGGTCCCATACTGCACCGAGGTACCAACCCCTAAGCTCGAAGCTGGAGTCAAACTTACATGTGCCGAAGCCTCATGAAGTATGAACAGCTCCAATAAGATGTGTCGATCCATGCTCCCTGAAACTGACAACAAAGCTCCAAACCCAAGAGGTCTCCAGTTACAACAAAACTGAAGAGCTCAGGGTAGTGATCGGCGCAGGAGACAAGGACCTCACCTGCTCTGATACAGTCGATATCAGGACTGTCAGAAATGGGAACTCAGAATGCTTAGGTGGAGTCAGAGGAGGAACGATAACCAGGTTAGAGACATGTAAAGTTCCACAGCCAGAAGTGTTAGGAAATGAAGTGGCTAATCCCCCTCCCTGCCAGAAGCTGGTCCACCAGCCTCACAACATCGGACTCTGTGAGGCTCTTGGTGGAACGGATTGAACAGACCAACGAGGACTGGGATCTTTCCAAGAATGGGCTTGGCCGGTCTACAAAGGGGTCAATGTTCGGAGAATACCTTGTGTGGGGCAAATCTTTAAAAGAAAACTCCTTCGGTTCCGAGATTGGTGGTGTAGAATATGTATGTGTGCTGCACATTAAAAAATAATTTCCAAGGACAGCACATGATAGCTTCAGTGCATTTTGAGAGCGCAGCCAAAGAGTGAACTTGTATGAGAGAGAGAGAGAGAGAGTCAGTTTGTTTATAAGTTTATCTAAGTTATTGCCTCATTCCTAATGTGTTTGCACATAATAAAGCTGCTTGAAAAGAACCCACAAAATGTTAGTCTGTTGCATCTTGATCGGGCAAATGACATTGTGTCAGAACCGGGAGTCCAGAGACTGCTTTTTCAGAGATACAAGGTGCAAAATTAACAGTGAAAGTAAAATAAGAGAAACAAGAGCAAAAAGGGCCAGAAACAAGCTAAAGGTAATTAAAACTTGCAAGAACGATTATTTTATAAAAAGAGATAAAACGGAGCATTAGAAATGCACAAAACACATTACTAAGCAAATTAATAGTACAGAATGTTTATTATGCAAACCAAAAGCATAAAAAGTTTTTTAATTAAATGAAATGTTCGATATTAAGATATCTGATAGAACGATTATCAGAAAAGCCTACAGGAGGTTCAGAGTCACCTCAAAATTGCAAAACAAGCATGTTTAGAAAACGAGCACAAGAAAATAGATTAAATGGGCAAAACAACTATAATAAAGGGCAGAAAGGGGATATTAAGCATAAATACAGCAAGGTGACGGCACATTTTTTGGCAAATTACACTGTTTTCACAAACTACTTCCCATTAACTAAAGCTCTGAATAGCATAGTTAGAGTTATTCGAAGCATTGCAGAGTGTGTAAAAGTGCTTACAGTGTGTGTTTATTACTATGCATTTATTCCGAACAGTTTATTGTGTGCAAAGTGCAACTATTTCGTGAAGTGCAGTCAAAATTCAGCCATTTAGTAAAGTTTCTTGTGATGGGTATGTTTACTCGTGAAGTGCTGCCATTACAGAGTGTTTCTTGCACTGTAAAAAGTTATTTAGCAAAGTACAGCCATTTTGGAAGTGGTTTCAGTGTTCTGTGTACAGTTTATTTGCAATGTGCAGTTATTTGAAATGTTTCTTACACAAATAATAGGTGATTTCTCGAAGTGCAATAATTTCAAGAGTGTTGTGCCACGGAGACTTATTTCATAAAGTATTTCAGAGTTCAATTACTAAGAGGCGTATTGTACTACTGGGCATAGTTACAAGTATTGGCATACATTTCTGATGTGTGTGTGTGTATGTGTGTGTGTGTGTGTGTGTGTGTGTGTGTGTGTGTGTGTGTGTGTGTGTGTGTGTGTGTGTGTGTATGTGTGTGCGCTCGTGCATACTTGCAAAAGCATTCACTGATGTCTTAATATGGCAGAGGCATTTTGCAGACCAGGTCCACTGGTCTTTGATCAGAACATTGTAGAGAATTGTAGAATATTTGAGCAAGAGTATGATATTTTTATAGAAGCAGCTTACTCAGGTAAAGATGCACGTACTAGGGCATTTATTTTTGCTAAACCTATCTGGGTCAGAGGCCACTGAAAGAGAGTGTTCATTTGTGTATGCACCAGCAGTGTGTGAAGGAGAAGGAGAAAACAGTCACATTGTTGTTCAGGCTGAATCAAGGGAAGACCCTGAGTGTTTGAAGCGTAAATTCAGAGAAATGCGCAACCCCTAGACCAATGTTACATTAGAGAGGCATTTGTTTTACACAAGAGACCAAAGGCCAAGAGAAAAATTTGCAGCTTATATTACTTGACTTGAGAAACAAAAACTTGCAAGTTTGGTGATTTAAAAGACGAGTTGATAAAAGACAGGCTTGTGTGTGGTTATCAATAGTGCTGCTGTAAGAAAGATTTTGCTTTGTGACAGAGATTTAACGCTGAGCAAACAAAGCCATTGAGATTTGTCAAATCCATGAAGTTACAGAAAGGCACACAATTATGCTGACTAGTGATAAGAGCATAGTTTCAGCAGAGTTCAGAGCAAATGTTGACAGCATGCAGCATGTGACAAGCAGAAACAGGCCCAAGCATATGGCAGCTGCAGCCCCTGTGGATGTGGCAGGGAAGTCCCATAGGTTTCCAGCAAGTTCTAAGACTAGTTCAGTTAAAGGAGCATTCGCAGTGGAGTACAAGGATTGCCCAGTACAGAACAAGGGTGAATCAGCAAAACCCAAGTCAAGCTTCATTATTAACTGTCATAATTGTGGTGCCAACCATGAGTCCAAAAGAGAAAAGTGTTTAGCATTTGGTCAGCAATGTCAAAAGTGTTTAAAATGAAGTCATTTTCAAAAGTTTTGCAAGTCCAGCAAACCTCACTCAGCTGCAAAGAAAGGTCACTTAAAAAAGCAAATTGATCATGTAGGCTTGCAGTCCACTTTCTACGTAGATGGTGTAGCAGTGATGGGTGAAAAGGTTAATGCAGTAAATTTATTAGCGAAAGGCGAAGTGTTTTGTACTGTCCTGATCTATGGTAAACCAATCAAGCTCAAGGTAGACACTGGTTCAAATTGTAATGTTATGTCAGCAGAAGCATTTGCCAAAGTAAGGGCTGGTGAACAACCTAATGTGGCTAGTTGTGCAAAACTTGTTGCCTACGGAGATGAAGAAATTTACACTGAAGGCTCAGTAGTGCTTTGGCTGGGAACAGCTGCAAGTTGTTGTTCGAAGACCTGTGAAGTCATTATTAGGTCTCAGAGATAGTTTGAGAATGGACTTGCTTTTCTTTACTAAAGAAGTTGATCAAGAAGTTGATCATATCAGCACATGTCCCAGTTCCAGTTTCACTGATACTATTTTCTCAGATTATGCTATTTTCGATGACAAGCTATGTAAGCCTCCAGTTGTGTATTCTATGAAGTTAGACCCAGAGGTCAGTCCAGTGGTCTGGTCAGGAAGAAAAATTCCAATAGCCATGCAGAGCAGAGTTAAAGCTCAGTTGGATAAACTGGTGCAACAAAGTGCAATTTGTCCAGCTACAGAACCAACTAAATGGGTGTCGTGTATGGTAGCAACTCATAAAAAAAAAAGCTCAGATGAAATCAGAATATGCATCGACCCAAGAGACTTGACTAAGGCATTAAAGAGACCTCATCATCCTATGCAAACAGTCGAAGAAGTCTCAGCCCTGATACAGAATCCCACTCTGCTTTCTTTCTTGGATGCAAACAGTTCATTTTGGCAAGTAATGCTTGATTGCAAATCTTCATTAATGACTACATTCAGTACCCCATTTGGAAGGTATAGATTTCTCAGGATGCCATTTGGAATAAATTCTGCAAGTGAAGTCTTCCAGCGTGCAATGGAACAGATCTTTTCAGGCTATCCCTGTGCCATAATAGTAGATGATTTGCTGGTCGCAAGCAATGGTGATGTACAGCATGACTGAAACCTCAAGAAAGTTTTAGACAGTGCATGCGAAGTGAATTTAAAACTCAATCCTCTGAAATGCAAATTCATATTACCAGAAGTCACATATGTAGGTCATTTACTTACCAGTACAGGTATACAACCAGACCTATCTAAGCAAACAGCTATTCTTGAGATGTCAGCATCAAATAATGTTCAAGCTTCTCAGCATTTTCTTGGTATGGTTAATTTGGGCAAGTTCATACCAGATTTCAGTGAACTGACAGCACCTTTAAGAAAGCTAACGAGCAAAAATGTTGTATGGTCTTGGCTAGAACAGCACCAGAGAGCTTTTGATGATCTTAAGCAGAAAATTGCCACTTCACCTACACTAAGATACTATGATGTCAATAGACCAGCTACTCTTTCCTATGACGCTTCAAAGTTTGGTCTTGGTGCAGTTATTCTTCAAAAGGGCAGTCCAGTAGCCTATGTATCTAGAACTCTTACCCAAATTGAAATGCAATATCCTCAGATTGTGAAGGAACTTTTGGCAATTGTGTTTACATGTTTAACATTTCACGATTATATTTATGGTCGAGATATCCAGATTGAAACTGATCATCATCCTCTAGTTACTATCTTAAAAAAGCCTATGCATTCCGCTCCAGCAAGACTGCAAAGAATGATGCTCAAATTACAAAAGTATAACTTCAAAATGGTCTTGCTCTGTCACACCAACCACCTGAATGTCCTCTCTCACCACCATCCATAAACCTTAGGTCCTAAAGTTGTTCCTGCTTCCTTACAATGTGAATATATTCAGATTTTGCATTGTGGCCACCCAGGTTCCGAATCTACCAAAAGAAGGGTGATAGGACAAGTACTTTGGCCTTCTCTAGCAAAAGACATTGACAGAGTACTTTCATCTTGTTCAGTACGAAATAGTACTGAACCATATCTGCAAAAAGAGCCACTTCAGCTAAGTCAAGTTCCTGAACACCTTGGCCAACAGTAGTCATTGACATACTCGAGTAGAACAATCAGCATTACTTATTATTGGTTTACTCTTATTCGAACTGGTTTGAGATCAATTTGTTGCCTAACCTAACGTCCACTACTATTACCAAGCTGAAACGTCATTTCTCAGTCCATGGTAGTCCACATAAGCTTATCTCTGACAACAGAATGCAATTTATCATTTAAATGTTTCAGAAATTTGCAAGAAAAGTCCTCAATACCCATAGTCAAATGGACTAGATGAACGCGCAGCACAGAGTGCAAAGCAATTACTAGATAAGTCAAAGTATGACAATACAGGCGCATAACACAAGTCTGCTGTACACTGCTTGGAAAGGCCTAAGGCTTTGCTATTCTGGCTGGAGGTATGGCTATCTTCATCAGGATATCCCTTTGGTAAGGAATACTGCAACAGTGATAAAGTAAGACATCTACAATTATTCCTGTTAAGACAATTCTCTGGTTCATGCACAAAACTAAAGGAAAACGCAAATTCACCTTTGTTACATTTAGAAATTGCATGTCAGAGACGGTCACAATTATAGCAAATGATTTAGATTGCTCTGCAAAGGAAATCGCATTCTTTCCACATCTAGTTGCACATTAAACATGTGCCATATTTCTCTATTTTCCATTCTCAGTTTAATTGTGAACTTTCATCTTTGGTTGCACAGATCCAAGAGATCAAATCATTACTAATTCCCTCTAAGACGTATATACATATATCAATCAAAATACAGCATTAGAAATCTTAAAACTTTTACTTTGTACAAAAACAGGCAAGACAAAATTTTGAATTCCATAAAAGTCTTCTTCTTCTTTCGGCTGCTCCCGTTAGGGGTCGCCACAGCAGATCAACTATTTCGATTTCCTAGTGCCCTCTGTATCTTGCTCTGTCACACCAACCACCTGCATATCCTCCCTCACCACATCCATAAACCTTATCTTAGGCCTTCCTCTTTTCCTGCCTGTTACCTGGCAGCTTCATCCTTAGCATCTTTTTCCCAATATACTCTGCATCCCTCCTCAGCACATGTCCAAACCAGTGTAATCTTGCCTCTCTGGCTTTGTCTCCAAACCTTCCAATCAAACCTTCCAACCTGGGCTGACAAAGTACCAAATAGAAATACATCTAAGCTTTCTGGTACTATTTTCAGATTATTTTCCTACAACTCATACAAAAGCTAACATGTTTCTGAAAATGACAACAAATGTCTTCTCTGCCTGTTTGAATAAGGGCATAAATACTACAAAGTTTGAAATTCACAGATATTGAAAATGTAAGTTAAGTGCTTACCAAGAACAGATCTAGTAATAGTCCGGACACTGGGTATGCAAGTCTTTGTATGGAATTTGCCTACCACATTCACACTTACTCTTTCTACACGACATCTAAATCTGGTAAGCTTATAAAAGGTTAGAAGGGGTTGGGAGGGTGGCCTATTGGTTAAGGTGTTTGCCTTATAAACACAAGGTACAGGGTTTGAATCTCACAGGGGATAATTGGCTAGGCTTAAAAATGGCTTGCAAGGACAGTTAGCCTAGTACTAATCTATGAACCTATGAACCTAAGAGTAAAGAAGGTTCCCCAACAGAGTACTTAATTTGTTTACTTGAAGCAAAGGTACCAATGGCCAAATGACAAACAGTCTAATCGATACGCAATCCACATTCGAACTGAGGAGTCCATGTATATACCCCTACGCTTACGAGCTGAGGTCACACGTCAGATGTGCTATCCTGCGAAGTTAAAGCTTTGGAACCCCAGCAGTATGTCAGCAGTGATAACCTATTAATTATGAATACTGCAACAGTGATTTTAGTCAGGACGTCTATAGTTATGTTAAGTACATAGCTTATATATTTAAACTGGTATAGTCCACATACTGGAACGTTTGGAGAGAGTCCAGAACAGACCCTGGGAAGTACTTGCAGCAGAATTCCTCAGATAATTGAGGCCCTAAGGAGGCTACAGATGTGGAAATGGAGTTCAAATAGTAATGTTCTGTACTAGTATGTAGGTTGAACCAAATACCTGCACTACAGATGTCATCCAATAGTAAATTTCTGAGCAACTTTGTAGAAGTGGCTTTACAGAGTGACTGACAGAGTGCACGTTGGGCTTGTCAGACAAGGTTTTGTTGCTAGAAAAGTAACAAAAGTTAATGCAGTCAGTCAACCATTTGGAAAGAGATTGTTTGCTACTTTGACCATTTTTCTTTGAGGAAAACTAAACAAACAGCTGATCATTTTTCTTATTACCTTTCATTCTGTCTAGTTACAGCCTCAGCTGACTGTGCATACCTAGGCAATGCAGTCAGTACTTTCGCAGATTATTAAATTCTGGAAAAACACTTGTAGATAAATAGACTTGACTGGGGTTGCTATGAGTGGCCACACTGGGCATAAAGGAAAGACTGGTTAATAGGAATACTTTGTCTCTGTGAAAAATTAAAGTATGAATATTTACTGCCCAGAAACAATCGTGTTACAGAGTCAAGAAGGATTTTTGAACATTTATCTGAAACTCTAGACTGGTAAGGAGAAAAGAACTCCATGCTAAGGTCTCCTTACATCTGACAAAAAACTCTGTCAAGATAAATAAATGTGAATGCCTTGCAATTTGCAATGCGCTATCACAGGAACTAGACACTATAAAACCACCCCTGGAGATGTAGATAACTCAAGGGGTAACGCAAAGAACTGACAATGTGATCCATACACAGAGAATCTGAGAAACATCCTGAAGCCTGTAGTTATGGGGATGTGATAAGCACTATTTAGGTCTAATATCACTATAGCATTCAGAAGAAGAATGAAAGGTCTGTAGGGTCAACATTTTGAATTGTGGAACTTTCACAAACAGGCTGAGAAAGGAAAAATCTAGAACCGGTCTCTACAAAAGGTCCTTTTTTGGAATCAGAAACAATGTAGAATAGAAGCCTCTACCCACTTTGACCCAAGTCTATGATCTGGCTCTACGTCTCCTAGGGTCAGCGAGTGATAAAGAACTGTGGTTCAGAGGGTAGGGAAGAATTCTCCTGAAAGAAGGTCAATGTATCTAGCACCAACTGTAACATTCCTGAACCACATTTACCACCCATGAGTCTAATACAAACTGCTGCCATAGGAGAAGATGGGAGGATACAGTCATTCCGGAGGATAACACTGTCCCTTTTTCTGAAATAATCCCCACTTTTTTGTTGTTTCCCTCCTAACATCTTTTTGTTCTCTGCTTGCCAGCAGGTGGCAGGAATTGTTTATTTTATCTCTTAAAGGAAGCAGAGAATTTGTAAAAGTGACTTGAAAAAAATCTTAGAAACCACCTGAATTAATTTCCCTCTTCCATCAGATTGTTTGAGGACATGCATTACAGAACGGCCAAACAAAACTTCCTTATCTAAAGCAGAGCTTAAAATCTCAGGCTTGACAACACCAGCAAAATTTTAGTCATATACCCAAAAATACCTCCTCAAAAGCATAACAGTAGCAATGGCCATCGAAAAAGCATAATCATACACATTCTTTAAAGCATGCTTAGATGCTTGAGACAGAAAGAATTCGGATAGGAACTACCATATGAAGAAAGTGTGGCAGAATATTCCCTCAAACTGTCTACACAAAAAAGTATAAACTCCCACCTGTGTGCTTCGTATTTAAGAATTCTATATGATAAAGAGGAAAAAGAGAAAATGTTCTAACTATATCTGTCCAATACCCTGCCTTCTTTATCAACATGAGAAAGGTTAGTACTGACTAAAAGTCAGTTTCCAACTAGAAAAGAGGTCAAAATGGCTGCAGGATCAGATCTAAAATGAGAAAAAAAAAAAAAAAGAGTTATGTACTTACCATAACTTGGCATCTGTGTTATCCTATGTCACTATTCATCACTCTTGGGTCGTAGGATCCAACACCGTATCCGAGCCAAATACTTATCAGACAGATCCTAAGCTTGAGCTCCTCCCATTCCCATAATCCCTTGCTGCCCTCTAACCCCTCAGATAGAATTTGCCCTAGAGCTAGCAAAGAGCTAAGTAATACCCTAACCACCAGCCAGAACATCTCCACCACCTCTATGTCCCACAGGACGGGGGAAGGAGGGAGGGACAGTGATGAATAGTGACATAAGATAACACAGATTCTAAGTTATGGTAAGTACATAACTCTTTATCTGATGTTATCTATGTCACTATTCCTCACTCTTGGGTCAGAGTCCCCAGCTACCATGAAACCCTGTGTGGCCTTCATGGAAGGACATGCCGAAGAACTGTGGAGCCAAAGGAAGCCCTGTTCCTGGAAACTATGTCAAGCTTGTGATGAGAAAAGTGTGAGGAGTAGACCAAGTGGCCACCACACAAATCTCATCTATAGAATGATGGGCCAAAAAGGCAGCAAATGTAGCCACAGATCTAGTGGAATGAGCTCTGACTGGACCTGGTAATGACAAACATTTAGAAGACTAAACCATAGAAATACATTTTGAAATCCAATGAGATATAGTATTCTTGGACACCGCCCGACCTTGTCTGTTAAAAGAAACGGTCACAAACAGCTGGTCAGATTTGTGGAAAATCTTTGTTCTGTCCAAGTAGAGCCTTAGTTGGCGATGTACGTCAAGTGTGTGCAGCAAATACTCGCATTTATTGGAGAAGTTGTGGATGAAAACTGGCAGCTGAATGGATTGATGCAAATTTGCCTTAGTGGCCACTTTAGGGAAGAAGGAAGGGTTAGTTCATAAAGCTACTATCTTTATGAAAAATCATGTATGGAGGCTTACTAGACAGAGCCTGCAACTCGGAAACTCATCTTGCCAACGTTATAGCCACCAGAAAGGCGATCTTCCAAGACAGGAACTTCATATTACAAGTTGTAGGTTCGGACTCTGTGTAAGAGACTGCAGCACAAGGGAAAGGTTCCAAGGAGGAGAAGGATCTCTGATAGGAAGCTGAAGCAAGACTCCTACTTTCAAAAAGGCCTTACAAAGGCGAGAAGAAAGGATAGTTTCCTTAAAGGCATGGGAAATAGAGATGGACCCCAACTGTAGCTCAACAGTGGAGAAACTTGCTCTGCCACAAAAAAGAGAAAACAAGAATAATAAGATGTCTGGAATGGGAGCCGAAAAGGGTTTAAATTCTGCTGTTTAGACCAAATCAAGAATCTTTTCCATTTACTACCAGAAACCTTTCTGGTAATGGCCTTCTGAGAGGCCAGAATAATGCCTCTGACAGGTTAGGTAAACCTGGGCTGGTTTAGAATTAAGGGAAGTGGACAAACTACACTGTCAGATGCAGAGTCTGAAGGTTTGGGATTGGAAGGTGACAGGGGTGAAAAATCAGATCTGGACAGGGATCTAGTACCCAAGGGGGGTACTTCAGATGAGACCATAGGCGGGGGAGCCAAACCTGCAGATGTCAGAAGGGGGCAATGAGGATCAAGTTAGCCTTGAGGCGTCGAGTTTTCTGACGTACTCTGGGAATAAGAAGTGTAGAAAGGTAGGCATAAAGGGGATCCGGAGGCCAATCGTAAACACATCACAGCCTGAATGACCCCAGCAAAGGAAAATCTCTCTCACCACTGATGGATTCAGGGACAACTCGTGAAGACTCAGACTAGCCCTGCTGAGCCCGACTCCCCCAGAGATGTGCACTGCAAGGAAAAAGCGCCCTGAGGACATTGCCCATTCTCACATTCTCATGGCCTCGTGACAAAGCAGATAAAAACGTTTGCCCCCTTGTTTGTTGATGTACCACACAACTGCCATGTTGTCCATGTGCATTGCAACTGTACCCAGAGGAAGGCAGTCCTAAAAGACTTGCAAAGAGAGAACTGCTCTCATCTCCAGTACATTTATATGCAGTTTAGTCTCTGCAGGGGACCATATACGTTCAAACATGTTTCCTTGGTATTGCCCCCCCCCACACACACACACACACACCAACAGGGAAGCATCCGTGGTCACAGTGGTACTTGGGGAAGGAAGAGAAAAAGGTCTGTCCACAAGAAGATCAGGAGACTGACCCACCAAAGATGACCACGACGACACACCGGAGTGAGGGGGGATGGAAGTCGTCATCGGATGAGACAGGGAAGACCACTGGACTGCTAGAGTCCACTGTAGAACCCCAATATAAAATCTGGCAAACGGCACCAGATAGATCTCTGCCACCATGGAGCCTAAGACCCTGAGAATGAGCCGGACCTGAGGACAAGACAGATCTAGTAGGAACTGAACATGGGATTGGATTAACTGTACTCGCCTAAAGGGCAATGCTGCAATCCCTGACACAGTGTCTAGCTGGAAGCCAGTGAACTCCAAGTTTTGGGATGGAATCAGATTCGACTTGGGTAGATTCACAGTGATTTCCAGCTGGTCGAATAGGCGAAGAGCATACTGAGTGGTTAAGACCAGTCGATGCTTGGTGGGAGCTGTGAGGATCCAATCGTCGATGTATGGAAACATCTGGAATCCCTGGAGTCTCAGGTGAGCTGTCACCACTGCCAAGCACAAGGAGAACACCTGTGGGGCTGTGGTGAGAGCAAAGGGCACAGTTATGAATTGGTAATGATCGGCCCCTACATGAAAGCGGAGATGTCTCCTGGAGCGCCTGTCTATTTTTATTTGATAGTATGCATCCTGGAGATCCAGAGAGCACATCCATTTGTCCTTGTGCAAAACAGGCACAAGGGACTGAACAGTGATCATCTGGAACTTGAACTTCTTGACTGAAAGATTCAAATCGCTTGGGTCCAAAATTGGATGCAGGCCCCCCATTTTTGTTGGCACCAAAAAGAAGTGAGAGTAAGTTCCAGATTCTCTTTGCCCTGGGGCACCTCTTGGATGGCTCTCTTCTGAAGAAGTTTGAGCACTTCTTGCTGAGATAACTCTGTCTGATGGGGTGGTACATCAGGGAGGTGTTTTCTGAATGGAGAGGGGGGGTTGGAAAAAGGGAAATAAACAGGCCCTGGAAAAGATGTTTAGCACCCAACAATCTTTTGTAATGCTTGCCCAGGCCAAAGGGTGCAGTGACAAACAACCTTTGACTGCCTCCAGGGCAGGACAGTCAAGCAATGCATCAGGAGTGCTGAAAGGGCTTCTCAGAGAAGAGTTTCCTGGAGCCCTGATTTTGCGGAACCCCTCTGCCTCTACGGCAGCATCTGCCACTGAACCCTCTTCCCCGACCTCTAGAAGAAGGCTCATCCTGAGCATCCTGAAAGGAAGACTGGGCCTTCCAAAACCATAATTTCCTGGTCCATCTGCATCTTAGAAAAGGACCACTGAGGTGTAGAAAACTTGATTCCCACAGCTGACAAGGTCTTGCCTTCCTGCTCACTGCAGGTAAGTGTCTCTAACTAATGGACCAAAGAGAGTTGATCCATCAAAGGGGGCATTGGTGAAGGACACCTTACAGGACACTGCAAGCCTACATAGGTGCAGCTAGATAAAAGGCTGACTGGCAATGCCTGTGCAGACTGCATGAGAGGTGCCTTTCGCAGTATTGGAAGTCAGCCGCATCAAGGAATTACAGAGTGACAAGAGTAGTTAGCTTGGGGGCCACTTTGCTCAAGTTCTTGGCAGGCAAAAACTCAAAGGGTAGTGGAGAGTTCCTTGAGCAAATCCCTCTGGAGGTGGGTGAAGTGAACCAAGTAATTAAGCGCCCGTAGACCAAAAGTAGCTGAGGCGAAGACCTGCTTTCTGTATATCATCCGCAATTCTTGATTAGGAGGATGGAGAGACATACTCTGTTCCACCTATCACAATAGCATTGACTGGCACCCCCTTTTGACCAAAAATGCCCATCTTTGGGAGGGCTTAGAAACTTGTCCACTCATTTTGGAACTGGCTCCACAGTATCTGGCTCCTTCCATGCCCTGCTAGCGATAATATCTACCAGTTCATCAGCAAGGGGGAGCCAAGGTGGTAGATGGTCCCATCCCGAACGCCTTCAGAAAACAAGACTCCTCAGAGGATGAAGGTTATGGAGACCATCCGCCCTTCACATTAAGAATCCCCAAGATGTCCCCAGAAGAGACATCTTTGGGCGGAGATCTGGGGTACCCATCCCCTTCATTGAGGTCTGTATCCTTGGTGAGGGACTCCATAGGAGAGACCAGTTGCTTCCTCTTGACAATCTCTTCTGAGGCACCTCTTCCGAGGGAGGCTCAGGGAGGACTTGGAAGACTGGAGAACCCCAAGTGGGGTAACTCCTGGCTGAAGGCTGGTTCAAGAGGGCTGGGCTGTCCAGCAAAAGGATGAGGAAGGTGCACTCACGGGGGCTGAGAAGGACCCTGGGCAGCAGGAGAGGCAGATCTGGCAGAGAAAGTCCTCTCTACTACCCAAAAGGACAAGAGGCTGGATGATGCCCCTCCTCCATTCCCGGTGGACAAGACCACATGAGATGAGGGAATAGAAGACGCCACCACCTCCGGGCCCACAGACAATATCGGCTCCAAGCTGTTGAGAGCCAAAACACTGAAGGGCAGAGACCTGTCTGAAAAGACAGGACCAGAACCCTCCTTCAGGGACTCCGGAGAGAATGGTCAGGCCCAGGACCCCATTTGCTCTATGGGAGGAAGAGCAGAGCCGGTCAGGGATTTTGATGGGGAAGAGACAAAATGGGCTCTAAGTATCCTTGCCGCCTCCACACTCTGCCTCCAGGACCTGGAAGTCCAAAGCCACCTGGGTTTGACGAGGAGAAGAAGGAGGAGGAGGAGGGGAAGTACCCCTGGCCATATGGGCAGGAGACACAAGCAGCCCCAACTCAATTTGTGCTTTGAAGAAGGACCTCATCACCCTGTCCATGTCAGAAGGAAGCAAGCTCCTTGAAGACCCAGAAGAGGCAGAGCACCTAGCCAGGGATACATGCCTGGACCCAGAGGATCTCCTATGTCTCTCAGGACATCAACTTCTGCATGCCTGAGAGCTGCACAGGGCTGCCCCAAGCCAGAATCTGAAGGAGAGTCCTCAAAAAGAATGGCAGGATCCGACACAGGTCCCAGATCCATCTGCCTCAGATCCAAGGACAACAGCTGATCCAAGCATTTAGAACCCGAATGTCTCGGATCCATAGAGGTCTGATCCATGGAAGTTCTGGACATAGTCGGACCCGGAGGCCTCTATCCAGAAACCTTGGATTCGAGAGTAGACTCCCGTGACCTCGGATCCAAAGGCCTCGAAGTGGAGGGGGCCTTGGATCTGGGGGTGGATTCTCAGGCCCTAGGATCTGAGACTGCCGGATCTGACATAACCATGGCTGGAGTCGGACCTGAGGATTTAGGATCCAACAGCCTGGTCTTTTTAGAGGAAGAGACCCCAGAAACAGAGGGAGCCTTCCTCTTGTGGTCAGAGGGGCCCAGCATGGCCGGAGACTGGGCCAGTGACCCCCCCCTGGGCCAAACCCTTTAACAACAACTTATTGTTGCTCTCGACCAAGGCCTTGGGATTGAATGCAGCACAAATGTCGCATTCAACCTCCATGTGGTCGGCGCCCAAGCAATAAAGGCACTCCTTGTGCTAGTCGGACATGGGCATCTTCCGACCACACAAGGAGCACCTCTTGAAACCTGATGGCTTGTCAGACATTGTAAGATCAAAAGCTAAAACCCAAACGGCACGCAAAACCGAAAACAGTCAGCCAAAAGCAAAGTCTAAAGCCAGCAAAAGACAACAACTAGTAGTAAGAACCACAACCACAAACTACTAAACAAGAATAATCTACAGTATGAAAAACTAGAAAAAAACCCACTAAAAAGGTTAAAGAAAGATGAGGAGAAAAAATTTTGGCTCCAAAAGGCTTAACCAACTGAAGGAACTAAAAAAGGAGGGGAGGGACTATTACTAAGCTTAAACTAAAAGATATTAGCTAACTACAATATAGGAAGAAATAAAACAGTTAAGTAAGAAAAAATAAGCACTTATCCCTTAAGGAGACGCAAGCCTAGATAATCATGTCTGGAGTTGGTGAACAGCAAACGTGATCTGAGGGGTTGTAGGGCAGTAAGGGATGATGGGAGTGGAAGGAGCTTGAGCTTAGGATCTGTCTGATAAGTTGCTGGCTCAGATCCAATGTCAGACCTATGACCCAAGAGTGAAGAATAGTGACATGGATAACATCAGATCAAGAACTTATTAGCTTGAGATACTTTATAAAGTCTCACTATCTTTCTAGGGACTGAAAACTGGGAATTAGTGTTATAACAGGCATAATTTAACAAGTTCTCCAAGACTGGCAAAATAGAAGGTATAGCTGTAGTAGTATGTGGTACGTCCACTTGCAGCACATTACAGTATCTCCTCAATTCAAGGGAATCATCCACTGATTCCCACAAAAATGCAAATAGTTTCAGAAAAAGGAAAACTCCTTCAAGGAAGCTGGAGAGGACCAACTTTCTTCAGAATCAGAGTATCGGGCTTGGAAATCTCCATGAGAAGCCCTGTCTCTGTCAATGTCAGGATCCTCTGACAAACATTTCTCAGGAATTTCTTTGAGATTATACCCTGGCATGGATTTCTGAGCTCCAGGATTAGCAGCCTCCAATAATCTCTTCGCTAAGGTAAGGGAATCATCTTTAGGGACAGACACCATGCCCCTTGATAAACAATGTCTAACCTTTTGTTTCTTCTTTGTAGGGACGTCCCTGGAAGAAGACCAACTAAGGAGTGGCACTTCATTCTACGCAAGAGGTCTCTTTCTCCAGCCATCCCAAGAAGAACCTCCCACAGTATCTCCCAGACCCAAAGAAGATGGTTCTCCAATGTCTACATCGGACACTGGAACAGCCGCAGAGGATGTGGCTGACCTGAAGAGGCTACACCATGGAAACCTGGAGCAATAAGTGAGTGATCTGAATAACAACTGTCAGACACTACAGACTCATCCACCAGTGGCTGAGGCACTCTCTGAGGCTGCTGGGGTGACAAGGTCTCCTTGTTGTATTGCCTTTTTGTTTAGTAATGGCAGAAGAACCAGCAGAATCGAAGTTAATATCCATGCTGTCACTGATGAAGAAGTTTGATTACCAGTAAGCACTGATGGAAAGAGTCAGTCGGAAGGTAAGCTGTCAAACAAATATACACATGCAGCACACACACTTGCACTTCCCCACACAGTTGTCTATCAAAAGTAAAAGCACAAACAGTATGCAGAAATCCCTGTCAGAACTCAAAAGTTCCTTCTCTGAAGTGCACTGACAGAATGAACCAAAGATAAGATGTCACAAAGCGTACATAAGCATTCAGTATACATAACATTTCCTGCTCTGTGAACCACCTCCAGATCATTAAAATTTAAACATACAAATAATTCTCAAAACAGTATATTTTTTCCACAAAATTAGCCTTCAATACTAAAAAACAAGCCCTGTTCTAAAAATAGCGGTCCTGGCAGGAAACTTCTGATACTATAAATTAAAAGTTATGTACTTACCATAATTAAGTATCTGCGTTGCCCATTTTCATTCTTCCTCACTGAGGATCAGAGTCCCCAGCTACATAACTCCTGGGCAGCCTTCAGGAAAGGATGTGCCAGAGCATGGTCAAGCCAAAGGATGCCCCTCTTCAACCTGCTGGCTTTCGGTAGAAATTTTGGGATCAGAGGAAGAGGGTAAGCATAAAGTACACCCGGGTGTCAATCATGGACTAGAGCATCCCTAAGTGATTCCCTCTTCATGGGGGATCAGAGCAACATACTTGCGGCACTTGAAGTTCTGGGGAGAGGCAAAGAGGTCACAACAAGTTTGGCCCCAATGGCTGAAAAACTTATTTGCTACAGACTGATTGAGGGACCACTTGTGAAGAGTCAGAATGGATCTGCTGAGTCTGTCTGCTAGAACGCTGGTTGTCCCCAGAATGTGCACTCCTATTCCCAAACTCTCATGGCCTCCCTGCACAATGGGTATGAATGGGTTCCTCCTTGTTTGTTGAGGTACCAGACTACTGACATGTATGTATGAACTGCAATCATCCTGAGAGGGAGAATGTACTGAATGGCTTGCAACGTCAGGAGAACTGCTCTCATCTCTAGGACACTAATATGCAGATTGGTCTCAATGGATGACCACATGTCTTGGACCACCTTTCCTCAGTAAAGCCCACCCCCCTACCCACATTGGGAAACATCCATGGTCACTGTGGCTATCAGGGTGAGGAGAGAAAAAGGTCTGCCTAGAAACACGTCGTCTGATTGCATCCACCACTGTATATGATTCTTGCAGATTGAAGACAGTTTCGTGGGAAATGCAAGTGTTTGGTAGAGGATGGACCAATGAAATGCTATTGTCCATTGAAGTACTCTCATAAAGAACCTCACTAATGAGACTAGAATGATTGCAGCTGCCAATGAAACCAGAGACCAAAGTATTAACCCTGGTGGTGGTGAAGGTATATCTAACAAGTCCTGGACCTGTTGTTTTAGAGACATTATGCAATCAATGCCTTGATAAGGAAGCCTACTTGTGTAGTGTCCAGCTGTGCTCCTATGAACTCTAGGTTCTGAACAGGAGTCAAGTTTGATTTTGTCAGATTTACTGTGACGCCCAGATGTTTGAAGATCTTTACTAGATAATTCCTGGTAAATAGTAGTGAATGCATAGTTGGTGCAGTGAGGAGCCAATCATATGGATACAGAAACACCTGGAATCCTTTTAGCCTCAGGTGAGCTGCTACCACTGCCAAGCATTTGGTAAACACCTGGGAGGTTGTAGTGAGTCCAAAGGGTAGTGTTTTGAACTGGTAATGATTGGCTCCCAGCTAAAAGAGAAAGTGCCTTCTGGAAAGCCTGTCTAATTTTATGATGGTATGCATCCTGAAGATCCACCAACCACATCCAATCATCCTTGCACAAAAGTGGCAGAATGGACTGAACCATAACTACTCAGAACTTTGACTTCTTGATGAATTGATTCAGATTGCAGAGGTCTAATATAGGTCGCAGGTACCCTGTTTTCTTTGGCACTAAAATGAAACGAGAATAAGTTCCAAATCCTCTTTGCTCAATCGTGACCTCTTGGATGACTCTTTTTTTGTAGAAGTTTTTTGACTTCTTGAATAGCGTACTCCATCTGACTGGGTGGTACATTGGGGAGTTTCCTCCTGGGACCTGAAGGAAGAAGGGAAAATGGAATGCAGTAACCTCTGGATATAATGTTCAGCACCCGGGTGTTGTTTGTTACATTTTTCCAGGCGTCTAGGTGCAAGGATAGATGACCCCCAACTGCCTCCAGAGCAGAATAGTCAGGGGGGAGCTTCAGGAGGACTGAAAGGGTCTGTTGGGGAAAGGGGTCCCTGAAACCTTGATTCTGCAGGCCAACTCTGCCTCTAGGGTGGCATCTGCCATTAAAACCTCCTCCTCTGCCTCTGGAAGAGGTGTCTCTGTGCAGGTCCTGGAATGATCCTTGAGGCATTCTGAATCAGATTTTCTTCCCTCCTCGCTGATTCCTTGAGAAGGTCCTCTGAGGGGTAGAAAACGTGATCCCGATGGCAGACAAGGTCTTCCCTTCTTGCTCACTGTGGGTTAATGTCTTTCAATGATGGTTTAAACAGAGGAACTATCAAAGGGAGCATTAATGAATGACGCCTTTAAGGGGTCTGCAAAGTCACAAAGCTGTATCCAGGCATGTTGACTAATGGCTATGCCTGGACCAGCTGCTCGTGAGGTGCCTTCTGCCATGTGCAAAATTAACCTCCTTGAGGAATTTGCAAGGGAGGAAAGAAAAGCCAGTTGGGGAGAAACCTTCTTCAAGTTCTCCTCCAAAATAGTGTCCGCAAGAAAGTCGGTTAGGTCCTTGGCCAAATCTCTTTGCAAACAGGTGAAGTGTGCCAAATAGGTTAACGACCTCAGAACAAAAGTAGCTGAGTCATAAATGCACTTTCCATATCTGTCCAACACCCTAGACTCCTTGTTTGGCAAATTTACAGTAGAGCTTTGTTCAGCTAGCTCCTTCTTTGTGGCTGTTGCAACAACAGCATTTACTGGAACACCCGTGCTCCACTGTGGACGATCAGAAGGTGGGCTGAGAAATCTCTTGGGGTGCTTAGGGATATGTTTAACCATATCCGGTTCATTTCAGGCCTGGCAGGAGACTAAATCTAAAAGGGCATCCACTGTGGGAGACACTCAGGATGTAGATGGACTTGCCCTGAAAGCCTCCAGGAACACTGATTCCTCAGAAAGAGGAGGTTGGGAGGAACAGCCACCTTTTTGCCTAAAGAGTTCCAGGATGTGTCCAAAGGAGACATCGTCAGGTGGTGATTGGGGAGATCCTTCTTCCTCAATGAAGTTGGTATCCTCTGTGACAAACTCAATTGGAGAATCTATGTGGCTCCTATTAGACTTTTAGTTTTGAAGGATCTCCTCTGTGGTGTGTTCCAGGGAGGTATCGGAAGAAGGTGGGGCTCTGACGGGGGAAGTGGTCTGGAGGCTCCTCAAGGCAGGCTGACCTATGGCAGGCATGAAGGGCTCAGTGCTCAGATCCGATGAAGAATGGGGCAGACCCTGGGAGTGCGGAGAAGCTTCTCAGATCCTGGAGAAAGCCCTTTCTGCAACCCGGAAGACTGACAGACCCGAGAAAACCCTCTCCCGTGGAACTTAAGTTACAGAAGGAGAGAGAGCAGATTCAGCCACTGGACCCGAGCTGCTGAGGGCCGAAGCCCCAAGGGAAAGTGATGGATCTAACAAAGTCGGAGGCAAAAGCAACTCCACAGAGTCGGCACTGATGTCTCAGATATGGGACCCACTCTGATCTGGCAAGAAAAGGAGCAGAGCTGGACAGGGATGTAGTTAACAAACAGAATGGAAGCTTCCTTGACTCTGACATCTACTCTCTCGGGGAAACTATGGTCTTGGGTTTCCGAAACTGAGAGAAGGCTTGGAAAAGGACTCTGCAAAATAGGAGATGGGGCATTTACAGATCCAAGATGGAACTGAGATGGCAAGACCCCCATCTGGATCTACACCCTGAGGAACTTCCACATCATGTCCATATCAACCTCAGTGAGATTTCAGGAAGACCTGGAGGAGGATGCTGAGGAAGCATGCCTGGATTTTGTTGGCATCTGAAAGACTGGCAGGAATTGCTGGAGAGACTGGTTCGATTTGAAAAGCTGATAGATGAGTCCTAAGGATTCTGATGCAAAGATGTCCCTGGAGTAGGAGAACCAGTAATAAGGATCGGACTTTCCTGATCCGAGGCCCTAGGATCTGAAACAGACATTGATCAGCCTGAGGCAGAAGCAACAGAATCCAATGAGGAGTCTGTGACACTAGAATCCACAACAGATGGATCCGAGGAGTGTTTTGGATCCAATGTCTTTCTGGTTGCAATCTGATCCATGCTACTGAGATATGAGGGCCTCAATTTTTGCTGGCTGGGCTCAGAAGACACCCTTGAAGAAGCCAAAAGGGATCTTCTGGAGCTGGAATGCTTTGAGGGGGTTGTGCCCCTGAAGAAGAGTATGCAGGCAATAGGCCCTTCAATATTTATTCCAAAGGTCAGCCAAGGCTTGGGGGTTAACGGCTGCACACACCAGGCATTCAGAGTCCAAATGCCCTGGTCCTAACAACAGGCACACTTGTTGTGGGCATCAGAATTTGGGATCTTCTGCACCTAACAAGTGCACAGTTTAAAGCCTGTAGGTTTCTCAGAAATTTCTAGAAGCTGGAAACCTATTAGAAGAAAACAATACTTGTTAGAGAAATATGTATTAATATGTATGTTTAGTGCTTATTAGAAGCTAAAAGAGTTAACACATTTCATTCTATTTTATGTACAGCTTAATTCTGTATGAAATTATAAGATGATTTTTCAAACCACAGTATGCTTTCTGAAACTGCAAGATGCACCCTGACCTAGTATTTGCTAGCACAGCAAAATTCATGTTTATGGCTTCTGGAAATGTACCGAGAAGCAGGTGATTATCTGCTAGGTCAGGAAAATGTATGAATAGTGTATGAACAGAACAATACTGTTTTCTATAATATGACTGAATATGAACAATCAGCTCTGTTCGTGTTATGAGAACATGCACAGCTGTGGAAAAGAAGAGATACATGAAACAAAAGACTGCTTGAAGAATCTGAACTTGCTTTGTGCTCGAATTAGCTATAGTACCTTGAATGGTAACATAACGTAGTGGGAAGCTGTATCTAACTGGTGGTCACCAAGGCCACATTGTTTTTCTTAGGAAGTTTTTCATAAAATTGATAGTGCAAGCAGAAAATCATGGACAAACAGCTGCTATGAAATGATGATGTTAAAACTTGTGACCTGTTACGCCAGCTTGGTAGGCAATGTCTTGTTAGAAAGTGTATAAAGATGGACTTGCTTCCTGATTTTAGTTAGACAAACTCTGTATTAGCACGTTTTTGTCTCCTTGCTGCAAGATTAAAGTGCCTTAACCTGAACTTGCCGTGTATTGATCATTTTTGAAGTTTATTCTTCCTTTGACAGATTGGTCCTTTGGACCGGAAAACTCTCGCTCTAGCTCAGGTCAGATGGGCCCGGTGGCATGAAACCGTACGGGGAAGAGGCCACATCAGTTCTTCTGCTCTGAAAGACCTCCGACTGAATTGCCGTTCAAAATAGGCCAGCCACTGTTTCTGATCTGCGATTGGAGGACGAGTCAATGGTTCCAGTGAGACGCTCAATCACGGAGGCTCAGGTAAGCAGGAATTTACCTTTTCTTTGTTTCAGATCAGGGACTTGTTACAGTATTTGTTTTTGTCAGGGAGACTTTATGTAAATCAGGGACAAAAAAGATTGCCGTCTTGTCATAGATCAGGGAAACAGGATAGGTAGACAGTTATTCTAGATAAACTGTGAAAAAGAGAAAATCGTGGTACCACATGATAAGAAGGGTTACGTAACAATGTCTAACTAAGTTAAGACAACATGGGAAATAAGTGCACAAAAAGATCCCGAGATCTTCCATTAACCGAAGACATGAAATATATGCAATTACAGTGTGCCGATAACGTTAGGTACTATACAAAATGGGTTAATAAATACAAATTTGATGGCAGATTAGATAAACCTTCACTTATCAAACTTGTCAAACAACTTAAAACAGACACAAAAGGTCAGGTAAAAAAGCAACGTCAATTGGGAGTTCCTCAGGCACACAGGTGGCTTGAGGAAGCAAACCGCAGGGAACAAAAGAATAAAAATTCAAAAGCAATGTTTTTAGATAAAAAGACAATAACTTGGTAATAGCATCGGCCCCTCCGCTCCCCTTACCAGAATATGAAGCGAGTGGACAAGCAGATCCACCTCCGCTATACCCAACTGTCCCTGCGAAATCAAAACCGTCAGAAATCCTGTCGAGACTAGGTCTCGAACGCGCAACTTAAGAAGGGATATTGAATTGTATGAAATAAAAATTCACAGGCTATGAGTGAGAAAGAGATGTGTCCACTCATAGAAGTACCAAATCCACAGGCAGGACAGAACCCAACTCTTCTAGTATATAGACCGTGGACACCGGAAGACATCCAGAAAGCTACAGAGGGAATTCCCCATCCAAAAGTTAATTTTAGAAAATTCTTAGAAGACTTACAGGGCATGAGGTTAAGTTACCATTTAAATGGAGAGGAAGTAGAAAAAGTAGTCAGACAAATCATAGGTCCAGATTGGCACATGATCAGTGGCAACTGGAATCCCCGTGACGCAGAACACAGGCCACTCCCACATAGTAACGCAGAACTGGATAACAGAGTGAAAGGTCTGACAGACCGAATCTCTGAGAAATGGAAGCCTAGGGCTGACTGGACTTGCATTAATCAATGCATCCAACAAGAAGGTGAAACTGTTGATAGATATTATGCCAGATTATTAGAGTGTTTTAATAACCATTGTGGAATGCAGGTACCTGAAGACCAAACACATGATTCCCCATATGAGCAGCAACTAAAGAATGCATTTTTGAAGGGTAGTATTGCACCCATAAGTAGTTTTATTACAAAGCATATGGTAGATCATCGTACGAGTAGATTACAGTCATTACTTGAATATGCAAGACATGCTGAAAGGCATTTTAATAGCAAAAAGAAAAAGAAAACTCAAGTATTTGCAGTAGAAGATGGAGCAGAAGTCTTTGGAGTACAGTCCGGGAAGAAGGGTAAGAAAAATGCCCAGGGAAACAAACAATCTGATAAGCGATCAGAGGAGTTTAAAGAGAGAAAGAAAAGGGGCAAATGTTTTAAATGTGGAAAAAAAGGGACATTTGGCAAGGGATTGCTGGCAAAATAAGGTAACCACAGAAGACAAGGAGGGTGAGGACTGACTATGTGATAGTCAAGAATCACTAGAAGGGAATAACCACGAAAAGACAAATGCAAATGTGATAGAAGAAATAGAGGAAGCACAAGAAATCACAGATGGTGAAGAAAATGAAATTTTAGACTTGGCATTATTGAGCCTAGAGCTCTACTTAGCAGAAACAAAACCAGAAGTTACACTTCTGGTAGAGGGGAGGGAAGTTAAATTCCTGTGAGACTCAGGGGCTTCGTGGACCCTGATACATCCTTCCAAACTACCAGAAAATTCAGAATCACTTGATTACATATTAGTGAAAGCAGTTAATGGACAGCTGTATCGGGAGCCACTCTCCCACAACATAGCAATAAATGACCCTGTTTCAAGGATGACCCAGAAAAGCAAAATTGTTGTTTCTACAAAATGCCCCGTAAATTTTTTTGGGCAGAGACCTTATGCAGATATACAGCATAGCAGTAGTTCCAACTATGCAGGGTATGGAAGCACAGTGACAAATGGATACTTTTGTGGTGCGACCGGAAGGTGAAACATTTTATGGTACAGCCAGGACTTGGTTACGACTGGTCCAGGGGCAGTAACCGAAGAACTGATGAATGTAGCCATCAGTAAATCCCCCTCCCTTGATAAACAACATTTGTTGCATTGTACTCTATATTACTGTAGCAAACCAGGACCTGATAAAGAATATGAGCAAGAACTGTTTAGAAACCATGCTAACAGATTAGTATTACGTAATCTGTACTGGGACACAGGAGGAAACTGTGTAGTTAGCTGTTCATTGCCCCAGGAATTCCTAGCACTTTACAGATCTAATTGATTACCACATGTCAGTTTGACTAAAGATAAGAATGTGAGGTGGGCAGATTTAGGAGAAAAAGTCACAAGGTGGGAAAAACAGACAGAATTAGAGGGAGTACAAAAGCAGAAGTTGAACTGGATAACACAGACACACCCAGCTGTGCACTTGCAGGCAAGTGAGGACAGCTGAGTAGCACTCTTACTAGAGGAAGAGGAAAAAGCCTTATGAGGCAGACCAGAGACTCTCTGGTCAACAGGGAAATCAGATGTAGGACTTATTGGTACAGCAGAACCAGTCACTATCATGCCAAAGTCAGCATTTAGACCCCAAAAGAGACAGTATCCCTTAAGAAAGGATGCAGAAGTAGGACCAATAGCAGCCTTACTTAAGGAAGGAGTATTGATACAATCTCCCGATTCGCCATGTAATACACCCTTATTTCCTGTTAGGAAAGCAAATGGAGAATGGCGTATGGTCCAAGATTTACAAGCTGTAAATGACGCAGTTATACCTAGAGCACCTACAGTGTCAGATCCACACACCTTATTAAATGATTTGAAACCTCAACAAAACTATTTTTATGTGGTAGACATTAGCAATGCGTTTTTCTCAATACCGATACACCCTGACAGCCAACATTGGTTTGCATTTACATTTCAGGGGAAAAGGTATACTTACACGCGACTACCACAGGGATATTGTGAGAGTCCAACAATATTCGCACAGGAAATGGCAAGTAACTTGGGATTTATCCCACCGAAAGGCAGCCAGATTTTACTTTATGTAGACGACATTCTGCTGGCAGCCCCCACCCAGCAAGAATGCAGAGAAGATACCATAGCATTACTATAATTTCTAGCCACTTAAGGACACAAAGTCAATAAAAACAAACTGCAACTTTGGAAAAAACAGGTTAAATATCTGGGATATGTAGTATCCAAAGAAGGCAGAATATTAGATGAAGACAGAAAAACAGCAATATTACAAGCACCCAAACCGACTACCAAGAAGGAAATGATGTCCTTCCTAGGTACGACTAATTTTTGTCGGAGTTGGATTCCAAACTATGCCTTGGAATCTGCTCCACTGACCAACTTAATATTCAAGAAGCCGATGGCAGCACAAGATTCATTACAATGGACACCAGAAGCAGAATCAGCTTTCTGCAAATTGAAACAACTGATAGCATCCTCATTAGTTTTAGGATTACCAAACTATCAAAAACGATTTTTCCAAACTGTAGATTGTCAGCAGGGCTATATGACATCAGTGTTAACACAGCAACATGGGGACAAACAATGCCCCATAGCTTACTATTCATCACAGCTAGACCCAGTGGCGTGATCCTTGCCCCACTGTGTACAAGCAGTAGTCACAGCTGCAATGGCAGTGCAGGCTTCAGCCTGAGTAGTGTTGTTCCACCTTCTCACATTGAGAGTGCCTCATGCAGTCGCGATTATTTTACTGCAAGAAAAAGTAGCATATCTTTCTCCTGCTAGACATCTTTCCTGTATGACTATACTGTTGAGCCAACCTCATATAACAATTGAACGATGCACAACTTTGAACCCATCAACCATGCTCCCAATCCCTGTAGATGGCAAACCACACTGCTGCCTGCAGGAGACTGAGCAAAAGGCACTGCCTAGAAAAGATCTCACGGATGTTCCCTTGGATGATGCCGAGGTGACACACTATGTGGACGGCTCGTGTAGAAGGGGTCCTACAGGACAGAATCTAGTGGGGTATGCAGTAGTTTCTGATACTGAGATTTCAGAAGCAAAGTCTTTACCACACAACTTATCTACACAAGCAGCAGAATTGATTGCTTTAACAAGGGCATGTACCTTGGCAAAGGATAAACGTGTGAACATTTTTACTGACAGTCAGTACGCTTTTTCTACTGTACATGTTTTTGCGCAGCAGTGGAAAAATAGAGGAATGATAACATCTACTGGTAAACCAATTAACCATGCATAATTTATTTTAGATTTGTTAGAATCTATTCAGTTACCTCAGAAAGTAGCTATTTGTAAATGCGTAGCTCATACCAAACAACAGGATAGGATTTCAAAAGGTAATGCGAGAGCTGATACAGCTGAGAAGCAGGCAGCTTCAGCCTCAGAAGTATTTCTTCTGAGTGAGGAATTACAACCATCTGAGATTTTAGATTTAGAAATGTTAAAAACAATGCAGACACTTGCTACAAATGCAGAAAAACAAAAATGGATAAAACGAGGAGCAATTCTTGAGAAAGGGCTGTACATCTCCAAAGAAAGAAAACCAATTTTACCATCTAACTTGTTTAGATATGCAGCTTTGTTGAGCCACGGGCAGTGCCATGTCTCAACAGGGGGGATGGTACGGTTAGTGAATCGAGTGTTTACAATGTATGGATTTACAAACTACACAAAAAATTGTTGCGCAGCATGCCATGTTTGTAATAGGCATCATGCACAGGAGGCACTGAAGCCTAAGCAAGGGAGTTTCCCTACACCACCCTATCCGTTCCATACTATCTGTATGGATTTCATAGAACTAAACAAATGCGAAAGTAAAAAGTACTGTCTTGTCATTATAGATACGTTTTCCAAATGGGTGGAAGCTTTTCCGACCAAAAATCCAGATGCAGCTACTGTTGCAAAAGTCCTTGTTAAAGAAATTATTCCTAGATTTGGCATACCGGAAAAGATCTATAGTGACAATGGCACACACTTTGTAAATCAAACCATACAACAATTGAGCCGTTATTTCGGGATTTCTTTGAAAAACTATTGTGCATACCACCCTCAATATAGGATTAGTAGAGAGGCATAATGGAGTACTGAAAAATAAGCTTAGGAAATTGATTAGTGAGACACAAAAGAACTGGGTGCACTGTCTGCCCCTGGCACTGTTTAGCATGAGAACTGCTCCAAATGCAAAAGGATTAACTCCTTTTGAAATACTGTTTGGGAGGGCATATTATACACCTCAGTGGAAACCTCTCATGCCTGCAGACCAGGAGGCTGACAGTTCACTGGCAGAGTATATGAGGCGATTTTTGAATAACAAACTTCTGCAGTTAAATTCTGTTTCAGATAAAGAATAAGCCAGACCATCGGAAGCAGCAGTAGTCTCAGGCATGTGAGTCTGGGTGAAGGTTGTGAAGAAACGAAATTGGAGTTCTCCAAAGTGGGAAGGGCCGTACCAAGTGCTACTGTCAACACCCACTGCAGTCAAGATCGCAGAGCGAGCGTCCTGGATTCATCTGACACACTGTAAATTAGTTAAGAACTTTGAACTGGACAAAAACCTTGTTACTGTTATACAACGAGAACAAAATAACCAGGTATAGAGTAAACAGGGATGCAGAACAACCTCAGAAAAATTGCATGATCATCCTGTTAGCCATACTGATAACAATGATCCTTTTGCTGTGGCCTTTCCTTTTTTCAGCCACACGAGTTGAACTGAACAAACGTGATGCATTACTCAGACTGGCATCCAAACTTTAACACTTACCAAGCAATTAAATATGTGTATGCTGAGACTTTTAATGTTTCGAACTGCTGGATTTGCACAGCTATACCAACGGGGGATTATTAATGACTGCTGTCCCCCTAAGGGTCAATGAGACCTGGGAAAACTTGATTTTTGATACTACACCTGTGAAATCACAAGACAAAATAGCATTGTACCTACCTGTTACACAAAAAGGAATTGTATGTTTTTATAAAAATGACACTATTCAGGTGGGTTGGAGCTATTGTAATTTGACTGTTTCTTATAAATGTTATATTAAGGCTAATAAGGCAGAAACTATCTGTGATGCAAACTATGACTCATACCTTGAGAAAATGGAGAACTGTTAGTGAAATACGACATAATCCTGTTCTTTTGAAGCAACTTTCTATTATTGACAAGAAAATGTTTCATGCAGGGCAGGCATATATCAATACTAAAGTAGAGAATTGTTATTTTGTTTGTGGGAAAAAGCCATACAAATGGCTACCTGAGAATTGGTCCGGCAGTTGTTTTTTGGGTTACCTGGTCCTGGCCATACGACACACTGCAGCTTTGCCTCAAGGAAAATTTCGAAACGTCAGAGAGGTCAGCAGTAAACCTGGAAGTCCAATCAAAATACCCGAGAATCCAGTGGGACGAATCGAAGCAGGGTGGAGAAACCAAAACAAAGATAAACTGACACACATGGACTTGAGTGACACTATTATATCATGGGCAGGCATAGCCCCTGCATATGGCGCAGTGAAATCGATTTGGGAGCTGAGAAAACTGTCCAAACTTCTTGAAGTTATGAGCAATGCAACTTTTTCTGCTCTCGAATTAGTGACTGATGAACTAAAATGCTATGAGAACTGTGGTGCTTCAAAACCGCATGGCTCTTGACCTCACCCTAGCGGTGAGAGGTGGTACGTGCGCTTTAATCAAAGAATGCTGTTCGTATATTCCTGACAACCAGCATGAGGTAAACAACCATATTGAGGTGATCCATCAAGTGTCGACCATGACCAAACCAGGCCCAAACCCTCTGATGGACTTTTTCCAGAATTTGTTTGGGGGGTGGGGTTCCATCCTAATGAACATCCTGATTGCCATTTCTGTGGGATTACTCCTATTAGGAGCATGCATTTGTTGTGGTATTCCCTGCATGAAAAAGTTAATCAAAGATTTTATAGACACATCAATTTCTGAGACTTTGTATCAAAGTACTGAAATTAAAGAGTTGTTGAAAACTGAAATTCTTTCATAAGTTTAAACTGAATGACTCTCTTAATTGCAAATCCAAACTGGAAGAGGTTAGGAGAAGAAGCAAACTGTTTATGCTTTTGAAAATAGAATAAAAAGTATTAACAGGGGAGAAATGTTAGAGAAATATGTATTAATATGTATGTTTAGTGCTTATTAGAAGCTAAAAGAGTTAACACATTTCATTCTATTTTATGTACAGCTTAATTCTGTATGAAATTATAAGATGATTTTTCAAACCACAGTATGCTTTCTGAAACTGCAAGATGCACCCTGACCTAGTATTTGTTAGCACAGCAAAATTCATGTTTATGCCTTTTGGAAATGTACTGAGAAGCAGGTGATTATCTGCTAGGTCAGGAAAATGTATGAATAGAACAATACTGTTTTCTATAATATGATTGAATATGTACAATCAGCTCTGTTCGTGTTATGAGAACATGCACAGCTACGGAAAAGAAGAGATACATGAAACAAAAGACTGCTTGAAGAATCTGTACTTGCTTTGTGCTCGAATTAGCTATAGTACCTTGAATGGTAACATAACATAGTGGGAAAGCTGTATCTAACCGGTGGTCACCAAGGCCACGTTGTTTTTCTTAGGAAGTTTTTCATAAAATTGATAGTGCAAGCAGAAAATCATGGACAAACAGCTGCTATGAAATGATGATGTTAAAACTTGTGATCTGTCAGCTTGGTAGGCAATGTCTTGTTAGAAAGTGTATAAAGATGGACTTACTTCCTGATTTTAGTTAGCACGTTTTTGTCTCCTTGCTGCAAGATTAAAGTGCCTTAACCTGAACCTGCTGTGTATTGATCATTTTTGAAGTCTATTCTTCCTTAGACAATACTACTACAACAATCACCACCACAACAAGAGAAAAGCAATAACCCTAAAATACTACAAAGACTTTTTTTTTCCTTTAAAGAACAGGAAAAGGAGTGCCAATGCCATGAAAGGAAGGGGGTCTATATTATATCCTCGAAAGCTGTAAACAGCGAACACTATCTACAGCGAAAATGCCGTGCAGCGAATCTGCTACTGAGGGGGCTGCACCCCCCACTAATTATACATACCAACTCCGAGATCGCAGTACAGTGAGGAAAGGGGAAATTTTCCCTGTAGTGCAATCTCACTATTTACATTTCACTGTACAGCAATTTTTGCTGTAGACAGCATTCACGGTTTACAACTTTCGACGATATAATGTTGTTTGTTTGTCTTTTCGGCTTTTCCCGGTTAGGGGTCACCACAGCGGAACCCCGGTCCGCTAATGACTGGCAGTCGATTTTTATGGTGCCGAGTTGCCAGCCCAATGCCCAGCCTTCAGCGAAGGCACATCCATTCACTCATGTCTTTCGGAAGCCACTGGACCACAGGGAGGACATGCAGACTCCACAAAGAATGCACTCCAGCCGAGAATCGAACAGGAGAACCTCTTGCTGTGAGGTAACAATGCTAATGCTGTACCACCGCGGATAACTTTCGAGGATATAATATAAACCCAAAAGGAAGGGAGAGAAGAGGTCTAAGGTCCCCAACGCCCTCAAGATTCTAACAAGGAAGGGGAAGAAAACAAAAAACAATGTGTGTGTGTGTGTGTGTGTGTGTGTGTGTGTGTGTGTGTGTGTGTGTGTGTGTGTGTGTGTGTGTGTGTGTGTCAGAAAGATCAGAGTTAAAGCCAACTACACACCCTGGCTAAATAGGGACACCAGAGCCTTACTGAAAGCTACAGATAAAGCCTGGAAAACTGACAAAACCCCTAGCTCCAGACAATACTATCAACAGCTTAGAAACAAGGCCAAGGCTGAATCCAAAATAAACAAACAAAACTATTTTCTTAGCGCCCAAAGGAAATACTCAAATAGTCCACAAAAATTCTGGCATGCTATTAACTCCCTACTAAAGCCAAGCAAAACCACAACTCCAGCACCATCTCTACTAACAATACCCAAGACATAGATTCTCAGTTTAATAACCATTTTACTAAATCCATCTTAGCCCTGTCCAGTCAAATAACTAAAAACAGTCTACCTCAGTCACAACCTAACCTATCCCACAACACCCCCTCTTTCAGCCTATCACCAGTGCCCACCTCAACTATCAAAAAACTCCTCCTAAAACTAAAGCCAACCACACTAGCAGCTGATAACATGCCTGCTGCATACCTAAAAATGGCTAGTGACGCCCTATCATATCCGGTCTCCATCCTTATCAACCGCTCCATACTAGAATCCTACATACTCAAACTCTGGAAAGTATCTCACATCATTCCTCTCCATAAAGGAGGTAATTCTTATGAATTCTCCAACTACCGACCTATTGCCATCCTTTGCCCCTTATCCAAAATTCTTGAGAAATGCATCCAGTTGCAAGTGATGACTTTTCTTAACACACACAATCTACTATCTACCACACAACATGGTTTCCGTCCACATCACAGCACTACCACAGCCCTTCTATCCTTCACTAATTATATAAACCTTCACAGGAATGATAATAAATATGTATCAGCCATTTTCCTAGACCTCTCAAAAGCATTTGATATGGTCTCCCACTCCATTCTACTAGACTCACCAACATCATTATCCTTCACCTCCTCTACTATAGCATGGTTCAGAAGCTACTTGTCTGACAAGCAACAATCAGTCCAGTGGAAAGGAACTCTGTCTACACAACTTCCAACCACCATAGGAGTCCCACAGGGCTCTATACTGGGCCCGCTATTGTTCTCTCTTTCACAAATAACCTCAAATGCTCTACACAACATGCCACACTCATACAATATGGGGATACTTCAACCCTAATCTGCTCCGCCTTATCTCCCACCACCCTACATACACTCACTCAAGATACCTTTATCTCAGTAGAAAAATGGATATCGGGTATCCAACTAATTCTAAATCCCAAAAAGACAAAACTGCTACTATTTACCCCTAATAGATAAAAAAAAAACCCTCTCCTTTACCATAACATCTAAGGACGGCACCACCATCTCCCCTTCTAACCACACCAAACTTCTGGGCATTGAAATAGACAATAATCTCCACTTTGATGTTCACATCTCACATACCATAAAACTAGTACACAAAAAACTAGGCTCCCTATACAGGCATAAGTCCTTTCTCTCACAAAAAGCAAGAGTCATTCTTGCACAAAGCCACCTCCTCTCAACTCTATTATATGCAGCACCACTCTTTACCCAAATCAGACAATGTGACCTAGACAACCTAGAATCATGCTACAATAAAATAGCCAAGTTTGCTACTAACTCAACTTATAGAACCCATCACTGTGCTGCACTAAAAGAACTAAAATGGCTTGAGCTACCACAGCTACTTAATTATCACCAGCTGGGCACAGCCTACAATATTCTCAAATATCCTGAAAAAAAAAAACCTCATTATCCAACCTACTTACTGTCTATACTGCAAACCGGTACCTAAGATCCAGTGAAAAATCTCTCCTCTCCATCACTAAGGCTAACAATAATGCAGGGAAAGTGCTCTACTCCCACACCATTGCCAGAAATTGGAACTCTCTTCCCCTATCCGTGTCCACTGCCCCCTCCACATCCATATTCAAAAACTTCCTCAAATCGCACCTTCTTACTACCTGGTTATACCCTTGTGTCACATAACCCTACCCATACTACTATTAACTCCCCAAATTCCTCTCTGATTACATGCTGGAGCTCTGATCCCCTGTAGGGTTGGTCATCTGAAAGGGTACTTTTAACTTAGAATCTTACTTGATATATTTTCTTTTCTTATCAATGTATGACTGACATTGTCTTTTTACCCATGTTCTATATCCTCTTTTACCTGGAGTGTTTTTATTAACTCAGCATACATGATGTAACTTGTTTTGTGTATTATGCTGGATGTACTGTATTTGTATAACTTGATGTTGGAGCTTTTCTCCCCGGGTCTCCTCTGAAAATGGACCTGGTCCAGTCGGAATTTCCCAGTTAACAAATGTAAAATAAATAAATAAATAAAGATAGATATAGATAGATACAGCTACAGATATGTGTGTGTGTGTGTGTGTGTGTGTGTGTGTGTGTGTGTGTGTGTGTGTATGTATACATCTTGGATAATTAAAAAACAGAAAACTTTTCTGAAAACTTAGCTCCAACAACAAACAGTCCTGAGACTCCGGAACCACGTCTGCATGCAAATCATGGCAAACAAGATCTGGGGGGTTAGAAAAGGTGTGGTGCATTATGGAAAGAGAGAGGCGCTTCAGACTCGGAGCCTAAGTCTGGAAAAAAACGAGTCGGATCCGATGTCAGTTTCAAGACCCACCAGCGTGGAAGAATAAAAAGGGCAATATAAGATATACCATTTTCCTTTAAGGGAAATACCACTTTTAGTAAAGTAATACAATATATATTTTCTTAAAAGGAGAATAATTTTTGTGTGGAAAGGTCCTCTTATGAGGATTTGTCTGCCAGAAATGAAGTTGGAAGCCCATTGCCGGCTCCTGTGAAATCTCAGAACTGCTTTATCTTGAGGTGGCTAGAAAGTATTGAAGTTGTCCACACTTCGAGTACCGATTTCCCTTCAAAATCAGCAGTGTGTAGGTGTGGGAGGGAGCTAAAGCTTTGGGAAGCTGGCTGGTTGTTGTATCGTGAGCAGGATACAACCCAAACAGACAAAGGCTTCTGCAGTACTGAGAATGATGAACATTTAGGTCATAAGCACATGTTTGTTCTAGTCTACCCACTAGAAAACAAAATGAACAGTTTAAAAAGTTACTGAATAAGAGGCTTACATAAATACAGATCAACAAGTTAAGTATTCTTTTTAATATGTTTCCATACCTACCTTTAGTGCAAGACTATAAAATATCCGAGCCAATCTGGCATATTCTGATGTCTGAAGATCAACACCTCCTCCAGGAATGAGTATCCTATAAAAGATGATACTGACTGCTTAGTAAGAATTAAAGGAAAGCAATACAATGATCAATGTAGCATCTTTCTGCTGGTTTCAAAAGCTTCCACCCACAGTTACTTACCACCTCTGCTATTGAGTCAGAATTGCTTACAACTGAGAGCTAAAATAAATAAAGTTGTTTTGCAAAATTTTTTGGTCTTTGAGAAGACAAGGAAAGTAGCATAAAAATCATTACATTCATTACTACCTCCAGCAATACCTATAAACAGCAGTTAGTTTATTTTTGAATACATGTCATCAGGAGATAAAGATTAAAGGCTGTATACATATTTATAAACCCACTGATAATTTAGGGGCAAATACAGATAAATGATGTGGTTTTCCACACCAACAAGAGTTTCATCACTATACTAATATTACCTATTAAGTGTAGCATAAGTACACTTATATGTACAGTTTACCAAAATTAAAAGAATAAATAATTCTTATGTATTTTAGCACAGTTGTGACTATATAGCTATGTAATACCCGAGGCCAATGATCAGGAAATTTCAAGTCAAGACAAATACTAAGTTGTCAACTGATCACCATTTGGTTAAGATGGATCAAGCGGTTGGGGACAGTAGCTGGAGTAATCCTGGGAACCAGACTATGTATTGAGTGGTTCTTAGAATCTGGATGATGATGATGATTTCTGGAAGGAGTTTAACTTGATATTCAGGAAGACCTTCTGCCATACACTGGGAAAAGCTAGGGATGTGCAGTAAGAATGGACCCTGTTCAAAACCTCAGCAGTTTAACATGGAGGCGAAGAGCCGTGGCAAGAAGGTGATATCCAAGCAGTTGAGAGTGGGGGAAGGATCTCCAAATTTGTCTAAAAGGTGATAAGGCAGAATGGTGGCAGCTGAAGCATTCACCAAGTGAAGGAACAGGTATGGGAAAAGTAATAAGAGGCCAAGTGGTCACAATGCATGGCCTTTGGATGGCCACAAAGAAGTTCTGGCAAATCATCCACTGACTTAGGAGAGTGTGAAGGGCACTGCATAAACTGTTGGCAGTAAGTATAAAGAAATGATGACCCTGTTTGAAGATACCAGTGAGAGGTACAACTACTGCAGGAGTGGATGACAGCAGCACTGGAGAGCATCTATTCAGAAATGTTGGAAGCAACAAAACAGTTGAAGTGTCATGGCTAACAAGGCTGAATATTAAGTAGATGGCATGAACAGTATCCTTGACTAGAAAACCAGGAATGGAAAAGCTTTCACCAGGGTGCTGGAAAAACACAGACCCTTATTCAAAAAAATGCAATGCAGAGTCTATCCCAGAAGTGTAATGTGTATAAACTCTTCGTCCTCGAACTGACATTGGAGGGATCATGGTAGTTTGGCAGTACGGCCTACATATGTTTTGTAGAGACAGAAAAGGCATACAACTATGTGGGCCCTAGGGTACCACAGTGAGCCATTAAGTCTTGGCAGGTGCAGTGCAGGAGTGGTAGACATTCTTGCCATTAAGTTGAATGTGCTCAGGCTGGCACATACTGTAATAAAATAGTGCCCTGTTTCCCTTCTTGTTCATGATTTTTAGAGACTAAATATATAGGTGCAGCTTGTGTGTGTAGAATATCTAGTCTGAGAGAAAAAAAAGCTGCACCTTTATTGCCTGCAGAATGTGTTATCTTTCTGGACTAAAGTGAAAACTCTGAAATGGTTTGGAGTGGTGCTTCACTGTGAAGTATGAAGTCAATGGGATTAAAATTAACACCTCAAAATCAGAATCTGTGTATATTTTCTGGAAAACAGAGTATTACTTGCAGGTAAGCAACAAGTAGCTACCACAAGTGGAGAATCTGAGCATCTTGGGGTCTTTTTCATGAAAAACAGAAGAAGGAATTAAAAAGACTGATCACTGGATGGCAGCAAAGGTAGCACATTTCAGGCACTGCACTGGACTGAAGTGATGAAATGAAAGATAAACCAAAGAATAAAGCTATCAGTTTAATGGGAAGATGAGAACTTAGGATGACCAACCATCACACAATCTACTAGTGAATGAAAGGATGACACCAAGGATACAACTGAAAGAAAGGAAGTTCCTTCTCAGACTTGCTCGGCTCACTCTCCATGACAGTCAGAGGAGATCAGGAAGCAGGTAGAATCTCAGAGGACAGCAATCGATTCTCCCAGTCCAAATGGAAAGATGATAGGGTTACAAAAGGAGAGACGATAAATCAGCAAGCAAAGGAGAGTAGTATTGCTGGAACTGAATTCATCCTCAAATTTTGGTAAGTACCTTCAAGAGGTAGACCCATTTTTCACAAAATCTCACCAAGATGACACTGACGCAGACTGTAGTTTATATAGCATATATCATGGACAGAAGTAGGTTAACAAATAAAAAAGATAGCTGGGTGTACAACACCCAGGATTTAAAAAGTGCTCAACTCTGGTAGGCACAGTGGTGCCAGGACTGGAAAAAATGACAGTGTAGAATCCACAAGACACAGAAACATTCCTACAATGGGGTTAGACCAGGCTAAGAGAGAGGATGGCCCACTTATTGTAGAAGGAAACAGTAGTCCATAAAATCACAAAAACTAATAGGTCAGAAGAGCCATAAAGATTATAGAGTGGACTATGTATGTTACTGTTATGCAAGAAGTCCAAAATTCTAGATCAAAGATATACAAAAAGACTGAGAGAGAAATTGGAGTAAAGAAAAATACCTGCACAATAAAAATTGTCAGAAGCTTCAAATAAAAATGTGTGTTCATTAACACAACAGACTTATGCAAAATATTATGCAGACCAAGAATCCTTGGGCCACTTAGAAAGAGAAGCAACTGAAGATGTGCAAAAATATAAAGAAGAAAATCTAGAGATTCTTGAAAGATATAAAAAAGAAAAATGGACATAAGAAAGAAAGAGATCTGATATGGTGCAATATTTACACAAAGGAGAAAGCCAAATTAATCAATACAAAAAAAGCAGTAGCAAAGATATTCAAAGAGAAATACAGGCAAAGGCATCCAGATGTGGAAAATTTCACAATACAAAAAAATAAGATCACAAAAAAAATTACACAGAACAAAAGATTAGTAAATCAGATCTCCAAATTAAGGAGAAAACAGTATAGCGGGAAACATCTGATCAGTTACCATATGAAGATACCTTGGAGCCTTCCATACAAAACCAGTACAAAAGTTCAGTTGGAGTTGTACAGCAAGGGAAAGAACAGAAAATTGTGGCAACTCTGACACAGTTATTCTGGAGTGATAGGCCAGTGAGTTCTCATATGAAAGAGCAACGGATGACACAGGATGAAACTGAAGAGAATGTGGCACAAGGAGATGATCTGGAACTTTCTGTAGAATGTCCACAGGAAATGGAGAACTAAGAATGTGTTGCCATTTTAGAAGAAAATTATCTAAGAGAAGATCTACTTGATTTAACAGAGATGGACATGCATTTTAAGATCAATGAAAGAAATTAACTACAGAAAGTCAATAAAACCCAAAAAGTTAGAGGTTTGATAAAACAAATGAACACAGTAGTTAGGGCAGTTCACAGAGATTCATGTGATATAACAGAATTAAATAGGATACATTACTAAGCAGCTAAATTAATAACAGATAAAGTCTTACTACAAAAACACCGGGCAGTAAGGGAAAAGAAGGGGAGAAATCAAATGCCATCATGTAAGCATCGAACAAAGAACTATAAAGCAATTAAGACTAGAAGTGTCACTGCTAAAACAGTATAGAAGAGGGAAAAGATAAAAATACTCAGAAAGATATGATAAAAGCAATGCCTAGTAGCAGAACACATCAGGATCTATTGTGCACTATCACAAATAATAAACTAAAACTATCAGCACAGGCAGAAAATCTTAGAAGATATGCAGAGAAATATAAATGAAAAATATAAAATAAGAAATGTATTGATGGCCCAAAAATGTTTTACAGAGAATTGGGAAACAATGCAAAATGAACTGAAACACCAGCAAAAAAAGAATAGATAGATGCATTTTGGAGAAATATCCATGAAGATCCTGTGGAACACAAATATATTGAATAGATAGAAGTAAAAGAAAGAATAAGAAGTTCAAATGTACAGGATATGAAATGGGATGAAGTAATGGCCAGACAGATTGAAACAAAGTTAAAAAAAAAAAAGCTCATAAGTGGAAAACCCCCAGGCCCAGATGCAGCACCTAACTTCTTGCTAAAGTATTAGTATCTTTACATGAAGATTTAGCCATGAGTAAGAATAAGAAGTTATGTACCTACCATAACGTTCCATGTTAGTTGTCTTCTTCTCGCCTTCTTTCTTGCTGGTTGGGTTTGGAGCCGATCCTCGGCTCCGACTCGGCCATTTACTAAAGCTCGAGAGCTATTTACTGGCTCAAGGCTTCCCCCTTATCCCACAATGCTTGGCGCTAGATACCCAGATCTCGTTTGGCAGAGCTAACACCTCAGAAAAATTCCAAGGACACCCGTCCAAACTACAAGGTTTACTTAAAGTAGTAAAATAGAGGAAGGACGTAACCCAGATAAGAATTTGCCAGAGGAAGAAGGCCTCAAAAAGGGACTCTTCTCAGTCTGTCCAGGCTAGGGGGATGGAGGGTGGGACACAAGAAAGAAGGCGAGAAGAAGACAACTAACATGGAACGTTATGGTAGGTACATAACTTCTTAATGTTAAGTTGTCTATCTTGCCTTCATTCTTGCTGGTTGGGACAGCGTCCCTAGCACCTCAGTCCTGGGTGGCTCATCGGAACAGACTCTTGAGCTCAGTGGAACCAAAATCAGCTCTACTTCTAGAGGCCATATCCAGCTTATAATGTGAAATGAAAGTATGAGGAGTGGCCCATGTGGCTGCAGCACAAATAGATTCCATTGGTAGTCTTCCTTGAAAAGCTACCAAAGTAGCTAACGCTCTGGTGGAATGACCCTTAGGTTTAGTAGGGAGTTCTTTATGTCTCAGTTGATAAATCAAAGTAATAATAAAGGATAACGACCTGAATAAGGTTACTTTAGAAACTGGCAGCCCCTGTTTGCCCTCAGCACAGGACAGGAACAGTTGGTCTGATTTTCTTGTTTGCTTAGTCCTATCCAAATAAAAACGTAATTGCCTATGAACGTCCAATTGGTGTAACTTTTGTTCCGCTTTGTTCGAATAGTTAGGAAAAAAGACAGGTAGATCAATAGCCTGATTCAGGTTTGTCTCAGAAGATATCTTGGGCAGAAACGAAGGATTAGTCCTAAGTGAAACTCTATCCTTATGAAACACAAGGTAAGGAGGATGAATACAGAGGGCTTGAAGTTCCAAAACTCTCCTAGCTGAAGTGATGGCTCCTAAAAAGGGAGTCTTCCAGGACAGTAATTTTAAGGAACAGGAAGCCACAGGCTCAAAAGGGGGAAGAATCAAGAAAGCTAATATCAAGTTTAAATCCCACTGAGGCGGGGGATCTCTGACCGGGGACCTAAGCAAAAAAGTCCCTTTAAGAAAGGCCTTGCAAAGTTTGTTGGACATGATGCTGGTTTCTGATAGGCCAGCATGGAAATTTGCAATAGCAGCTAACTGGAACCTAATGGTGGCAGAAGAGGAGCCAGCTTGAAAAAGTTCTGCTAAAAAATCTAGAACGTGGTGGACCGGGGCTGAAAAGGGATCTATATTCCTAGCCTCTGCCCAGAAGGAGAAATGTTTCCACTTACTAGCATAAGTCTTCCTGGTGGTAGATTTGTGTGAAGAAAGGATGATTTCACGTACCAGCTGAGTAATATATGGAAGCTTTGCTAAGGTTGGAAGTGCAGCAACCAAGCCGTGAGGTTGAGAGACTGAAGGGATCGGTGCAGCCCGCCCGACTGATGGACCAACAGGTCTGGCACTGGGTCCAGATTCCAAGGCTGCTCCAGCAGGTGACGATGCAGGAAAGGGAACCAAATTTGTTGAGGTCAGTAAAGGGCAATGAGGATCATCCTGGATCCCAAAGCGGTCACCTTCTGAATTAGTTTGGGAATTAGGGAAAAGGTGGGAATGCATACAGAAGACCCCGGGGCCAATCGTGGACTAGAGCGTCTCTGGGGTAGTGATCGGGAATGGGGAAGAGAGTGAAGAAATTGTCGCACTTGCTGTTGAGAGGAGTTGCGAAAAGGTCGCAGCAAGGTTGACCCCATCTGCGGAAAATTTTGTCCGATACTGACTGATTGAGAGACCACTCATCAGGCATGAGAATAGTTCTGTTTAGCCTGACTGCTATGACGTTGGACTTTCCGGGGATGTGCGTTGCTATCAGAAACCGTTGAGAGGAGATCGCCCACTGCCAGAGTCTGTGTGCTTCTCGACATAAGGGATAGGACTTGGTTCCGCCCTGCTTGTTGATGTACCACACTACAGACATATTGTCTGTTCGAATTGCAATGGTCCCGGTGGGTAGAGTCTCCCGAAGAGCTTGCAACGCTAAAAGCACCGCTCTCATCTCCAAGATGTTTATGTGCAGGTGGTACTCTAGAGGTTGCCAAGTGCCTTGGACAGTCCTGCCCTGAAAATCCCACCCGATCAGGGAGGCATCCGTGGTCACTGTGGCAAAAGGAGGAGGAGGAAGAACAAACGGTCTGCCCTGGAGTAATAGAGGGGAGACCATCCACCAAGCCAGCTGGTCTTTGCATGATTGAGTGATTATTATCTTGTGAGACATCGGCAGTTACTGAAAAGACCATTGGGTAAAAAGCATCCACTGAAGAATCCGCATGTGGAAACGAGCCAGGGGAACTAGTATAATTGTTGCTGCCATGAGACAGTACAGTTTTGTACCTACCATAAATGTAGATGTTTGAGTGTTCACCCTGCTGCAGTCATCCCACTTGGGTTATCCTGCCGTCAGGCGGTCCCGCAGTCGGCCTGAATTCCAAAGTCTTGGTCTGGCGTCAGTTGCTGTCGCTTCTTCCCTGACGTCAGTGTGCCAGAGGTATATAAGAGGCATCCAACGCCATTTTCTTCAGTTTTTCTTGCCCCAGATGTCAGGTGCCCCCAAAAGGTAGGCAATATATATATATATATATATATATATATATATATATATATATATAGAGAGAGAGAGAGATATATAGATATATAGATATATATATATACACACATATGGCTATATAACTCTTAGGTACTAGCAAATACACGACAGAGATAGTATAGGATAAAGTGGTAGAGATAAGTTCAGCTAGTTCAGAGGGGATGATAACCTGGACTGCAGCAGTGTGAACACTCGAACATCTACATTTATGGTAGGTACAAAACTGTACTATGTTCATCGTATTACCCTAATGCAGTCATCTCACTTGGGTTGAATCCCAAAGCTAAGGAGGGGAGGTGGAGTCAAACAGGGTTAGAAGAAGCTAGTAGGCCCTGCAAAACTGCAGTGGCAAAACCAGCTCTAGTCTTAGAGTAAAGAGGTAAGTGATAGTGTTTGGTGAAGGTGTGCACTGAACTCCAAGTAGCAGCTTCCAGAATATCCTTGGTTGGCACTGCCCTGAGAAAGGCTGCTGATGTAGCTGTAGCCCTGGTAGAGTGGGACCTAATGTTAGCAGGTACTGTTTTCCCATGAAGTGTGTAGCAGAAACGTATGCAATGTCCTATCCATTTACAAACGGTCTGTTTTGAGATAGCTTTTCCTTGTGATCCTGTAGCATAGGCTACAAAGAGCTGGTCAGTTTTTCTGAAAGCCTTAGTTTTATCCAAGTAGTAACATAATTGCCTGTGAATGTCCAAAGAGTGCAGGAGTCTTTCTCCTTTGTTCTGGGGATTTGGGAAGAAGGTGGGCAAGTGAATGGTTTGGTTTAGGGCCACACTGGATACCACCTTAGGCATAAAGGAAGGATTAGTTCGTAGAGAAACTCTGTCTTGATGAAAAATGAGGAAAGGTTCCACTGCCATTAGTGCTTGTAGCTCTGAGACTCTTCTAGCTGAGGTTATTGCTAGTAGTAGGGCAGTTTTCCATGAAAGAAATTTTAAATCAGTTGAAAAAGCTGGTTCAAAGGGCGGCAGTGTAAGCTTTTCCAGGACAAAGTTTAGATCCCAAGTACGAGTTGGAGCTCTCCTTGGTGGTCTTAAGTTCTTAGTCCCTCTGAGGTACTGTCTTAGGAGTGGATGTGAAAATAAAGGAGGATCCGTGCTGTAATGAGCTGAAATTGCTGAGGCGTGGATCTTAATAGATGAAAAGGAAGTCCTTTGTGTAACATCTCAGTTAAATATTGTAGAATCTGAGGAATGTTCGGCTCCAGGGGATTTAGGCAGGCGCAAAATCTTTTCCATTTGTCTGAATAGGTTTTCCTGGTGCTGGGCCTCCTGGCCTCCAGAATGACATCCGTAACAGCTTTGGATAAAGGTGTTGGCTGGTTGTTTAGGTAATTTGTCATGCAGCCAGGTTTAAAGTCTTGAGCTGGCTGTGTAGAATCAGATGGTCTCGCTGGGTGAGCAGGTGAGGAATTTGTGGCAAAATCCATGGTGGGCCCTGGGCCATATTCCTTAAAATTGGATACCAATGTTGGCGTGGCCAGTCTGGTGCAACAAGAATCATTTGTGGCCTCTCTAATCTGACTTTCAGGAGTACCTTTGCTAGAAAAGGCAGTGGAGGGAAAGCATATACTGTTAATGTTTTCCAACTGAATGAGAGGACGTCCACTTTCCAAGCTAGTGGATGGAAGGTCCTTGTGCAAAATTTTTGAAGTTGGTGGTTGTGGGGGCTTGCAAACAGATCTGTGTCTGGCATCCCCATTTCTGAGCTATCATTGCAAACATTTGTGGATCTAGCTTCCACTCGTGTGGATCCATGATGTTTCTGCTTAGGTCGTCTGCCAATGTGTTTTTCTTTCCTGGCAGGAATTGTGCTTGTAATTGAACCTGGTAAGACAGTGCAGTGTTCCACAAGGTCATTACTTGCCTGCATAGAGGGTAGGAATGTGTGCCCCCTTGCTTGTTTATGTACCACATACCAGTGGTGTTGTCTGTCCTTATTAGTAGTGGGGGTAGAAGGTCCTTGAAAGCTTTTAGGGTATTCTGCACTGCTAGCATTTCATTTTGATTGATAAGCAGGTGTCTCTGATCTGTAGTTCATTTGCCCCGAATGCACTGTCCTGCCATGTGTGCTCCCCAGGCATAGTCCGATGCATCTGTTGTCATAGTTTGCCTGGCTTTGGGTAAGGTGAAAAGCTGGCCCCTTGTTGAGGTGACATGCCTGTGCCACCAGAGAAACTCCTGTTGAAGGCAGGGAATGAGTGGAATCACTGTTTCCAGGTTGTGGCTGTGCAGAGTCCATACACTTTTCAGGTACCACTGTATTTTCCTCATATGCAGTTTTGCAAATGGTATTAGTAGAATGCAAGATGCCATGAATCCCAAGGCCTGCAGAATTTTTCTTGCAGGGAGTTGGGTCTTTGTTGCCATTATTTTGAAATATTGAATCAGCTGTCTTTGTTTGTCTGGCATGAGATAAGCCATCTGGACCGTTGTATTCAAGCTGGCACCCGGGAATATTATGTTTTGTGAGGGCACTAATTTTGATTTCTTTTCGTTTACTGTGTACCCTAGGCAACTTAGAAGGTGTTTGACAAATGCCAGATGCTGTAAAAGAATGTCCTTGCTTTCTGCTTGAATAAGACAGTCGTCCAGGTATTGGTATATTTGAATTCCTCAGTCTGCAGTATGCAATTACTGGTGCCAGGCATTTTGTGAAGACCCTGGGCGCAGTAGATAAGCCAAAGGGCAGTGCAGAGAATTGATAATGCATTGAACCTGCAATGAAGTGGAGGTATCTTCTGCAATTTTGTCTGACAGGGACATGCAGGTATGCCTCCTTGCGGTCCAAAGTGACTAGCCAAGCATTCTTGCCCAGCATGGGAAGAAGCTGCTGTAGTGTTAGCATCTTGAATTTTGGTACTTGCAGATAGGTGTTCAGAATTGAAAGATCCAGAATGGGTCTCCATGCTTTGTCCTTTCTTGGAACTAGGACGAGCCTTGAGTAAAATCCTTGTCCTTGCTCCTGTGTAGGTACCTGTTGAATGGCTCTCATGTTCATGAGAGCTGTAATTTGTTTTTGTGCCTCTGCCCATTGATTTGGTGGCAGGTTTGGCATTCCTTTGATCCTTGGTAAGGTATGAAAGTGGAATCTGTATCCTTGAGAGACAATGTTTAGAACCCATTTGTCTTTTGTGATGATGTGCCAGTTGTCTGCAAAAAATGCTAGTTTTCCTCCCAAGGGTGTTGCCAGGAGATTTGCTTGGTAGTTTGAGGATAGAGTCATTATGTCTGTCTTCTGCTAGCTTGGGGCCTGTCTTCTCCTTTCTGGGTAGCAGAACCCCATTGGCGAGGTTTGTAAGGGCCCTGTGACTGACCTCTGCCCCTTGGGCGTCTGTATTTGCCCCTCTGTGATCTGAATGAAGCTGGAAAGGACCAATGTTTTGTTGGCCAATTTCTGCTGAAGCGAGGGGGTTGTACCTGCAAGAAATCCTTGACTGTTTGCATAGATTTAGCCTTATCCTCCACTTTCTTTAAAACATCTTCTGCTTTGACACCAAATAATACATCCTGTTGTAAAGGTGCATCTAATAATTTTGCTTTAACATGGTCAGGGAGGGTTTGCTCTTTTAACCAAGCATGTCTACGAATGACAGAGCCAGTAACAGCTGCTCTACAGGAAGCTTCCAGTAAATCAAATCCGCATTGTAAAGTATGCTTGCCCACCTGTTCAGCTGCATGCAACAGATCCTGCATTTCCTTGAATTCAGGCTGTTCTGAATGTGTGCTCATTTTTTGTTTTAACGGCGACATCAGGAATTGTTGATATTTCAACATGTGAAACTGGCAATTTAATGCTCTCATAGCCAGAGTTGCAGAGGTGTATATTTTCTTTCATCTATCTAGGGCTCTGGAATCTCTTTCAGAGGGCACAGGATTTTTAGCCATAGAAGCTTTTGCTCCCTTAAGAACCTGGGATATGGTTTCTGGGTCAGCTACAGGGATTTTATAAAGGAATTTGTGTGAGTCAGGTACTCTGTACTATCTGTCTGGTTTGGCTGGAGCAGGAGGTAGAGAGTCTGGATTTAAACTAGACTCCAAGTAGACATCATCCACAATATCTAAAACAGGAGGGATAGCAAGAGGTCTGTGCTGGGGTAATAAAAGGAACTCTTGGAGCCTTTTCTTAGAATCTGAGTAATCCTGGCCTTCCCAGTGGAAAAGTTCCCTCATGGTATGTAATGTTTCCCCAAAGGAGTAGTCTTCAGGGGGGAGATGCTGAGGGAATAGAGTCTTCAGCACCAGAATCCTCATAAGGTGGAAAAGTGTAATCCTGTTCCTCAGAAGAATCTGAGGAGAGAGAAACCTGGTCAGAGGATGCGTAATCCTCCTTTTGTCTTGGTCTTTTGTCAGGAGGGGGATGGGAACCCCTGATAAGGGTAATTAAATCTTCAGCCATCTTAAGCATCTGTTTCTTAGGCATGGGGCCTTGACCTGTAGACTGATGAACAGTTTTCTTAGGTTTTAAAGGAGTTTTAAGCTTAGCATAAGATTTAATGGTGAGTGTAGTCGGTCTGAAGACACCTTCTGCAACCGAAGGTGTTTCCTCTGCAACGGTGTCTAATTCTGCTCCAGTGTCGGTAGATGGCTGCGTCGGCCTAGTAGACTCCACTTGGGAGTCGGCAGCTGTCTGGGGTTCCAGCTCTGCAGTCGTCACGGGCTGCGTAGGCGCCTCACTGAAAGCCGGAGAACCGGCGACAGGCCCAGCTGAGGCCTCGGGTTCTGGCTTATTCCTAGGCTGCCTGTCCTTATTCTTGCATTTGTTATGAATTGCAGTCGTCGGCTGCTCCGACGGCATGATATAATTAAATTTCCTACCAAAGTAATGCCGTGCAAAGTCAAAACGGTGTTTGATAGTGCGTTTATTAAACCTAGCGCAAAACCAGCAACCTGTGACGTCGTGGTCTGGGCCTAGGCAAGGAATACAATAGGAATGGAAGTCCTTATGAGGTATTTGCTTCCCACAAGAAATGCAATTGTTAACTATTTCTGACATCGGACTGAGGCAAGAAAATGTTCCCCAACAGGGTACTTAGCTTTATTGAAGACTTCGGACTGAAATTCAAATCGAAAATCTCAGGTGTCGGCCGATCGGAACTTGCAAACTGCTTCTGCTTCGGGCACCACGCGACAAGAAAGACTCAAGAAAATGGTATCTGATGCCTCTTATATACCCCTGGCACACTAACGTCAGGGAAGAAGCAACAGCAACCGATGCCGGACCAAGACTTTGGAATTCGGGCCGACAGAGACCGCCTGATGGCAGGATAACCCAAGTGTGATGACTGCAGCAGGGTAACACGATGAACATCCAACGTTTTTAGTACAAATCTGGCCTGAATCCTCTTGCACTGCAGTAAGACCTGCACATGCCGGCAAATGTCTGACACTCTGTCTAGAAGAAGTTTTGCAGACAGATCTCTTGTATTTAATCTTGCACCTATAAAGGTTATAGACTGACAAGGCGACAATGCAGGTTTTTCGAAATTTATTGATACACCTAGTTCAGAACAAGTTTGGATGGTATAATCCCTGGCTCATAGTAGCTGATGCCTGGTGGAAGCAGTAAGAAGCCAGTCGTCTAGATATGGAAACACCTGGAATCCTCGCTGTCTCAGGTGAGCCATAACCACTGCCATGCATTTGGTGCATGGGGGTTGTGGTGAGATCAAAGGGCAGGGCTCTGAACTGATAGTGACTGGCTCCCAGCCAGAAGCGGAGAAACCTTCTGGAGCGCCTGTCCATTTTGATATGGTAGTACGCATCTTGAAGGTCTATGGAGCACATCCAATTGTCCTGACCCAAAAAGGGTAGAATGGACTGAAATGTGACCATCCAGGAACTTCGTTCATTGAACAGATTTGTTTAACCTGCTGAGATCCAAAATGAGTCTCCAGTCCCCTGTCATTTTTGGTACCAAAAGAACTTGGAGTAAATTCCAGATCCTTGCTGGTCTGCTGGGACTGGCTGGATGGCCCTTTTTTTTAGCAGTTTTGAAATTTCTAGCACTGCTTGTTCCCTTAGACAGGGTGGAACATCTGGAAGGGATTTGATTGTTTGAACAGGGGTGTGGACAAAGGGGATTTTGTAACCCTTGGATACGATAGACTGTACCCATTTGTCTTGTGAGGAGTTGCCAGGCTTCTGGGTACAGTGACAATCTTCCCCCGACTGCCTCCGAAGGTGGACAGTCGGGCAGCCCCTCAGGGGTGCTGAAAGGGTTTGTCAGAGAAAGATTCCCTGCTACCCTGATTTTGCAGACCCCCCCTCTTCCCCTCGGGCGGCGTCTATTATTGTTCCCTCCTCTGCCCCTGGAAGGAAACTCGCCACGTGTGTCAGGCACGACTCCCTGGGATTTCCGAAACCACATTTTCCCATTCTTCTGACCTTTAGGGTATGGTCTAGAGGGAGTAGAAAAATGGACTCCCACGGCAGAGAGAGTCTTGCCTTTCTGCTCACACCTGGTAAGGGTATCCTTCACCTGTGGTCCAAACAGAGCCGAATCATCGAAGGGGGTATTGGTGAAGGACGCCTTAAAGGGGTCAGCAAAGTTACATAGCCGCATCCAGGCATGTCTTCTCAAAGCCACGCCTGTACCTGCGGCCCTACTCGCCCCATCGGCTGCATAAGAAATGAGCCGAATGGAGGAGTTGACGATTGAGTTAAGGGTCGCCAGCTGGGAGTTTATCTTATCTTGAGCCCCCACAGCTGATGGATCCTGAAGGATATCACCCAGCTCCTTGAGAAGATCCCTTTGAAGGTGGGTTAAGTGGCACAGATATTTCAGCGACCGCATGGAAAAGGTCGCTGAGGAAAACATCCGCTTCCTGTACTTGTCCATTGTCCTAGACTCTTTATTAGGTGGGTGGACAGGCACCGAAGGGTCAGCCAAATCCTTCTTCGTGGCTGCTGCCACCACCATGGCATCAACGGGGACACCTTTTGCCAAAAATTGTTTGTTGGGTGGGGCTGTAATGAACTTAGTGGGCCTATGGGGAGTTGGTTCCACTGTCTCTGAGGCTGACCATGCCCTTCGAGCCACTACTTCCATGAGCGGGTCGAAGGGTGGAGACACCCAGGAGGTGGAAGGGCGAGAACCAAACGCGTCCAGGTATACCGACTCGTCCTCAGAAGGGTTATGGGCAGTCCAGTTCGCCCTCTGCTTAAGGATCTCTAGGATGTCTGAAAAAGAGATATCCTCAGAGGAGGATCTAGGGGACCCTTCCGAATCCTCCAAGTCGGTATCAGACGTGACTGACTCGGGGGAGTCAACATGATTCCTCTTACATTTTCTCTTCCAAGGGGGCTCCTCTGAAAGATCAGGAGAGGCCTCGGAAGAGGAAGATATGCCCAATGGGGCAACCTTCAGCGTCTGTTCTCCACGCTTGGGGTCAGGAGGGTGGACAGAGACCGATGCAGGCACCATAGGGGGAGGAGCCGAAGGGGCCGATTGAGGAGCCAACTCAGGAGTCAGCACACTCCTCATGACCTCAAAGGCGCCCCTATCAGGCAGAGCAGAAGGTCCCCACTCCGGAGAGACAAGGATCCCTGCCGGCACCGAGAGGGATGGCTCCGAGGCCGATGTCAGGGCTGAGCTCACCTGCGTCGAAGTTCCGAGAGGGAGAACGGGGTTGGACAAGGGTCCGATGCCACTCGCCCCCTCGGAGCCGATGAGGGAGTCCCGGTGCCTAGATCCCTCCAAGGATGGAAGCAATGAAGAGATCGGAGCCGACAAAGGAGCCGAAAGGTGCGGTATCGGCTCCGACGTTTCCAAGATTCGAGCCCCAACCAGCTCCGGCTCCGAACACAAAGGGGGAGTCGGAGGAGGAATTGCTGAAGACACCGGGACAGCCACAGTCTGTTGAGAAGAGCTGGTTAGCATTTGGGCCAGGGCCTGCGATTTAAGGAGTCTACTGACCACCCTCTCCAAGTCATGATCAGACAGCCTGGAGGACCGAGAGGAGTGGGACCTATGGCTTCGTTCAGACTGAAGCAATGGTGACCTCGGAGCCGAACGAACCGATTCAAGGGAAGGGGACCTTGAACGTTTTTGACCCAAAGATGGTTCCGACATTAAAGTCAGAGCCGATTGAGACCTAGAGGTGTCGGCTCCAGCCAGAACTGAAGAGGAGGAAGATGCTCCACCCGGCAACAGCTCCGAACTGGGAGCCGACGGTTTGGTGGGCTTTGAGGATTTCCCCGACTGAGGCTTCTCCGGGATCCCTCAGACTTAAGTAAGCCTCTCAAAATTAGCTTGTTCCTACGCTCCTGCAGGACTCTCGGGCTGAAGGCGTGACAGACCGAGCAGGAGTCCTGCGGGTGTAGGGAACCCAAGCAATACACACACGAAGTGTGACAGTCTGTCAGAGACATCTTCTGACAGCATGAGTCACACTTCTTGAAACCTGAAACTTTAGTATCCTTAGACATAGTGCAAGGGGATACTAAAGAGAGAAAAATTTAAACTAGTGCTTAAACAAGGCACACAGCACAAAACTCACACACCCGCACTAGTTAAGCTAACAATAATAATTACAAAAAAAGTATCACCACACTTTAACAACAACAACTATTCTTAATAAAAAATACAAATACTATAAGGCTAAACACTACTCCTATAAAAAACAAAAGGGGAGGGGTTAGCCGCTAAAGAGAAGAAACAAGGGGCGGGGGGAGAAAACTCTCTAACAAAAAACGTGTTTCCTAGGTGGGATAAATTAGGGGATGCACAGTCTAACTACACTAAGAGGGAAAGACTATCTAAATGAACTAAAAATACAAGGTAAATATTAAGCTAAAATTACAAAAAAAAAATAATAATACGACCTGAGCCAGTAAACTCGCAACCTCGTAGCTGAAGCGGCAAACGAGATCTGGGTATCTAGCACCAAGCATTGTAGGATATGGGGAGGCCTCGAGCCAGTAAATAGCTTTCGAGCTTTAGAAAATGGCCGAGTCAGAGCCAAGGATCGGCTCCGAACCCAACCAGCAAGAATGAAGGCGAGATAGACAACTTAACATCTATGTATATGAGCACCCTGAACGACACCAACCTGGTTAACAGGAAAAACAATAAATACTACTAAAAGAGCGAACCTGCAAGCTATCCTAAAACTACAGATCAATAACTTGCCTTCCAACTATATATAAACTATACACTGGAATTGATGCCAACAAAGTTTATAGTCATTTAGAAGAAAACTCAGTCATGGTAATAGAACAAAGGACAACGAAAGTCATATGGAACAAAAGATCATTTATTGCTAAATAAGGTCATAATAGAGAATATAAAAAAGGGAAGAATCTAAGCATGGCATGGACAGAATACAAAAAAGCATGTGACAGTATTCCACATTCATGGATAATAGAGTGCTTAAAATGTATAATATACATACACTGATCAACTACATTGTAGCAACCATGAAACAGTGGCAAACCAATTTACAGTTAAGCCATGATAAAGGACAAGTTATTATTCCAGGGATAAAATTTCATAGGGTGATATTCCAGGGCGACTCTGTCACTGCTTCTCTTTTATCTTGCCCCTTAACCCATTAAGCTGTCTACTAAACAGATTAGGTCATGACTACAATTTCACTCACAGGAAACAACAAAGTATAAAGACTTATCATATTTTTGTGGATGATTTAAAATTGTACAGTTCATCAGACAAGGAACTGAAAGCACAACTGCAACCAGTCAAAATTTTCCAGATGATATAAGAATGTTATTTGATCTTGATTAATATACAAAAGCAACAGAAAGCTGCAGCACCAAGAAAGCATCAGCCTGGGAAAGGAATGTGATATAAAAGAACTTGTGCAATAGGGAGTGTGCACTAGGGAGTGTATAAATATTTTGGAATTTTATGAAGGCTCAACAGTAAAACATGAACAAATGTGAATAATACTTAGGAATATTTTAGAAGACTAAAATTAATACTGAAAACAGCTCTGGCATCTAGTAAAGTCCAAACTATAAACCAATTTGCTGCTCTTGTCCTACTTACAGTTCTGGAGTAACTGATTGGCCCCTAAAGGTGTTGGATCCGTTGGACAGGAAAACAAGAATGATGTTTTGTGCTTATCACATTACTTACAAAAGTCAAAAAATCAAGACTATATATCCCCATTCTAAAGGAGATGTGTGACTTCTTGAAATTCATATAGCTCTGCAATCGTAGGACTGCACACATATCTGCTGATCTCACAAGACCCAAATGTAGTGAAAATTTTAAAACATGAGGGGACTAAGTCTAAGATTACTTCCCTGCTTAGTTTACCAGAAGAATATTGGTGTCAAGCGGAAAAAGAAATCAAACCATAAGTAGATAAAAATCAGGCAGCAACTGAATGTTCCAAAAATCTAAAGAAAGTATCTAAGGTGATGGATCAGACAAGAAAGCAAGATATGTAGAAAATACATAAATATAGTTGCAAGTACAGAAAACTCTTAGATCAACCTCATGTTGATCAGTAAAGGTTGAGTGGTGGATCTGAACCAAAGGACGAAAGGTTGATATTGGCAGCTCAAGATAGTGGACTACGTACTACGTACATGTTGGTTTACAAAGTCCATTGAACATGTGGGGAGAAACAGATAAATATAGGTTTTGTAAATCAGAAGTAGAAACAGTCGTACATCTTTTTGCTGGTTGTGATATACTGATGGCAGAAAGACTGTATACTGAAAGGCATAATAATGTGGCAAGACTGTTGCACTGGGGAATGTGCAAATATTTAACATTTGTTAACCGGGAAAGTCTGACTTGGAACAAAGCCAATTTTTAGTGGAGGCCTGGGGAGAAACACTTCAGAGGCATATCTTTGTAACATGGGAGGAAACGGAGCACCCAGAGAAAACCCACACGAATGCAGGGTGGACATGCAGATTCCACATAGAAGGCTCCCCAGCAGAGAATTGAACCTGAGAACCTCTTGCTGTGAGACAACAACACTACCACTTCACCACTGCGCCATCCACCGCTGCACCACTAAAGTAGTTGAAAAACATCAGAAACATGAGCCACAAAGCATTATATCACATGAGATTACCCATTACTAACAGTTCAAAGAACAGATGCGAGAAAACCAGATACAGTAGTTCATGAAAAGACAAAAGTAGCATTGATCATTGAAATTGCTAGACCCAGTGACTACAGTGTCTACAGTACAGAGAGACAAAGTCATAAAATACAGGATTTGCAGGCAGAAATGATGGCAATGTGCAAGAAGGATACCCATACAGTTCCAATACTAGTATGAGCAATGGGTGTTACAAAAAAGAATTGACAACTGTACTTAGATATGCTACTGATACATATAACTAGATATGAATTGCAGAAGGAGTCATTAGTGGGCACACTGTGGGTTGCTGCGAACAGCACTTCTGGTTAGAATCAAAGATTGAAACAATATGAATTTCATGAACTTTAATCATACTTAGGAATGGGGTCCATTCCCATCATAGTATTAGAAACCCAAAAGACTTGGAGAAATAAAGAGTTAAGAGAATCAGCTATGAATGTCTGGGAACCAAGTGAAGATGTTCCTGAAGAAAACTACAAGGCAGATACAAGGCACACTGGAGAAACTGGAGCACTGAATTTGTCTGAGAATGCCTGAGGATCTCACAGAATCAGCAGATGACTGTCGCAGGTGATATATAATCTGTTCTGTCCTGCTTGGCTTGATACCACTACATGTCTCACAAGGAGAAGTGGTTCAGAAATACAGATAGTCGGTAACTATATGAAAATATTTTGTTAACACAGCAGTCATAAGCACAACACTGCAAATGTGTGATAGGTGGTAAAGTAGTGCAGCAATCAGCACTACTGCCTCCATATCCTGGTTGTGGTGTCTTCAGTATAGAAACTGCATCCTCCTACACTGCCTACATGGATTTTTGTCGGGTCTATATCATGTTGTCAAACTTTTAAAAGTTCGAACGTCATATGGTCGACACCATATGACTGAACTTTTAAAAGTTCAAACGTTTCAACGGAGATCTCCGTACAGTGCGGAATGAGACGTTTTCCCTTTTCTGTACTGTGGTGCGACTCAGAGTTGGTATATTTAAAGAGTGTTCAGGTAGGTTTTTTCTTTGGTTTATTTTTTTATTACATTTTTGAACTTTTAAAAGTTCTATCATATGGTGTCGACCATATGACGCTTGAACTTTTAAAAGTTCGATTATGTGATGCAGATGCATTTTTGTCAGGTTTCTGTCCACATCCTAAAAACCATGTGGAAGGTCAATGTGTGAAGTTTCAAAATGCCCCTAAGTGTATATGTACAGTGTGTATTGTATGGATGTGTACGTGCAGACATGCAGATGTATATACATGACTGATGCCTTACCCAGAAAGTACAGTTTTGTACCTACCATAAATGTAGATGTCCGATAGGTATGCATCTGCAGTCATAACATATGGGTTGTCCTGCCTCAGGCAGCCCTTCGGTCGGCCAGATTCCAAAGTCTGGGTCTGGCCTCGGCTGATGTCGCACTCTCCCCGACGTCAGAGCGCCTGGGGTATAAAAGCATCAGCCGAAGCCATTTTCCTCAGTTTTTCTTGCCCCAGATGCCAGGTGCCCTCTATGAAGGCTAAATTTGGATAAATGCCAATAAATTCCAAACATATTGTAAAAATATATACAATATATATATATATATATATATATATACATACATACAAACAAATACACCATAACAGATTCCCCCAGCTAGCTAATGGAGGGGTAAGCACCCTAGGAATACCACAGAGGGGAAGGAGGGAGGGTAAACCTGACTGCAGATGCATACCTATCGGACATCTACATTTATGGTAGGTACAAAACTGTACTATGTCCTTCAAGGATGCATCTGCAGTCATAACATATGGGTAGAATACCATAGCCAATCTGGGGGTGGAGGTACTAAGAAAAAGATGGTGTAGTTAAGATACCCTGCAGGACTGCTGTAGCAAAACCTGCTCTGGATCTGGCGTATAAAGGTAAATTGTAATGCTTGGCAAATGTATGCACGAAGCTCCATGTAGCAGCTTCTAAAATGTCCTTGGTAGCCACCCCTCTTAGGAAGGCTGTAGTGGTGGCCGTGGCTCTTGTGGAATGAGGCCTAATGTTTACAGGAACAGGCTTTCCATGAAAGGAGTAACAAAAACGAATGCAATTTCCTATCCATTTTGAAATTGTCTGTTTGGAAATTGCTTTTCCTTGTGCCCCAGCAGCATATGTTACAAACAGTTGGTCAGTCTTTCTGTAACTTTTAGTTCTGTCCAAATAGTAGCGTAATTGTCTGTGTATATCCAGAATGTGTAGAAGTTTCTCCCCTTTATTTTGTGGATTTGGGAAGAATGTAGGCAAGTGAATAGCCTGGTTCAAGGATACCCTAGATACCACCTTTGGCATAAAATTAGGATTGGTTCTCAATGAAACTCTGTCTTGATGAAAAATAAGAAATGGCTGCACTGCCATTAAAGCTTGCAACTCGGATACTCTTCTTGCTGAAGTTATGGCCAGAGGGAATGCAGTTTTCCAAGACAGAAACTGTAGATCCGCCGATGCTGCTGGTTCAAAGGGAGGAAGTGTTAGTTTCTCCAGCACAAAGTTAAGGTCCCAAGTAGGTAAAGGTGGTTTCCTTGGAGGATTGATGTTTTTGATTCCTCTCAGAAATTGCCTTAAGAGAGGATGCGAGAAGACAGGTGGATTTACATTGTATTCTGCTGAAATTGCTGAGGCATGTATCTTAATGGAAGAGTAAGACAGGCCATTGTGGAACAATTCTGCTAAGTATTCCAGTATATGAGACATGCTCATCACTGTCACATCTAGGCCTTTTGTTGTGTTCCAAATGAGAAATCTTTTCCATTTTGCTGAGTATGCCTTCCTTGTGGAGGGCCGGCGAGCTTCCATAATAATGTCCTTTACTCTCTGGGATAAGCTATTCTGAGGAGGAGTCAAGGTATTCTCCAGGCGGTTAGCTGCAAGGTTTTCAGGTTGGGATGCAGGATCCTGAAATTGTTCTGCATTAGAAGAAGTGGCCATAGGGGGAGAGGCCACGGTTTCGTCTGTGACATGCTCTTCAACAGTGGGTACCAGTGCTGCCTTGGCCAGTCTGGAGCTATCAGAATCACTCTTGGCTGTTCTGCCCTGATCTTTAGTAAAACCTTGGACATTAATGGGAGTGGTGGAAAAGCATAGACTTTTCGAGCTTTCCAGCTGAAAGAGAGAGAGTCCACCTTCCATGCTTGTGGGTGGTATGTCCTTGAGAAAAATGTCTGCAGTTGATGATTGTGGGGTGAGGCGAACAGATCTATCTCCGGCCTTCCCCATGATTGTGTTATAAGTAAGAAGATGTCTGGGTGCAGCATCCATTTGTGTGCATCCAGGGTAGTTCTGCTTAAGCTGTCTGCCAGTGTATTGTCTTTCCCTGGCACAAACTGGGACTGTAGTTGTATATTTAGTTACAAGCAAAGTTCCCATAGATTCATGGCCAGTCTGCATAGAGGGTAGGAATGTGTGCCTCCTTGCTTGTTTATGTACCACATAACTGTGGTGTTGTCTATCCTTATTAGCAGGTGGCCCTGATGAAGGAAAGGTTTGAAAGCCTCGATTGCATGTATCACTGCCAGCATTTCCTTTTGGTTTATGTGCATGCGCAGCTGTCCTTGAGACCATAGGCCTTGGATACATTTGTCCTCCATGTGTGCTCCCCAACCTTGGTCTGAAGCGTCTGTGGTGATGATTTGGTTTGCTTTTGGTTTGTTGAAAGGCAATCCTCTGTTGGTCTGGCAGGCCTGAGACCACCACAGGAATTCCTTTTGAAGGCAAGGAATGAGTGGGATCAAAGTTTCTAAGCTGTGACTGTGCTGAGTCCATACACTCCTTAGGTACCATTGCAATTTTCTCATATGCAGCCTGGCTTGTGGAATCAGAATTATGCAGGATGCCATGTAACCCAGGGCCTGCAGGATTTTTCTTGCAGTCAGCTGAGTTTGTCTTGTCAGATTCTTGAAGTAATCCGGAAGTTGTTTTTGTTTTTCTTCTGTGAGAAAGGCCATTTGGGTGGTTGTGTCTAGATCTGCACCAAAAAGGTTATTCTTTGGGATGGAACAAGTCTTGATTTTTGGATGTTGACTGTGTATCCCAAGGCCTGTAATAGGTGGATGGCATAGTCCAAGTCCTTTAACAAATTTTCCTTGTTGTCCGCTTGTATAAGGCAGTCGTCCAGATATGGGTAGATTTGAATCCCCTGAAGTCTGCAGTGTGCAATTACTGATGCCAGGCATTTTGTGAATACTCTGGGCAGTAGATAAGCCAAAGGGCAATGCTGAGAATTGATAATGCTCTGATCCTGCAAGAAATCTGAGGTGTCTTCTGCAACTTTGTCGAATAGGGACATGCAGGTATGCCTCCTTGAGATCTAGAGTCACCAGCCAAGACTCCTTGCCCAGCATGGGAAGAAGCTGCTGTAGGGTCAGCATCTTGAATTTTGGCACAATGAGGAAAGTATTCAGTGCGGACAGGTCGAGAATAGGCCTCCATTGATTTTCTTTTCTTGGAACAAGGAATAATCTGGAATAAAATCCTTGGCCTTGTTCTGAAAGAGGTACCTTTTCTATGGCTTTCATTTGTATTAATTTGGTGATTTGCTTCAAAGCCTCTGCCCTTTGATTTGGTGGCAGGTCTGGCATTCCTTTTCTTTTTGGCAATGTGTGGAAATGGAACCTGTATCCTTTGTGTATTACTTGCAGTGTCCATGTGTCCCTTGTAATGCAATGCCAATTTTTTGAAAATAAAGAAAGCTTTCCGCCCAATGGTGCTTCTAATTGAGCCCTGGTCGGCGGAGTCAAAATGAAGTCATTGAGTCTGTCCTGGTGTAGCAGTTGTTGTTGTTCCTGCACTACTTCTCTGGTTGGGAGGCTGCCACTGACGGCCTCTGTAGGAGCCTCTAGCTTGCCCTCTACTTCTGGCACGCCTGTTCCTGCCTCTCTGGGATCTGTCTGAGTCCGGAAAGGACCAATTCTTAGTAGGCCAATTTCTGCTGAATCTCGGTGGTTGTACCTGCAGAAAGTCCTTGACTGTTTGCACAGATTTTGCCTTTTCTTCAAACTTTTTTAAGACCTCCTGAGCCGTGGAACCAAATAGTTTTTGTTTTTCCATTGGAGCATCCAGGAACTTAGCTTTAACATGGTCCGGTAGAGATTGTTCCTTCAACCAGGCATGCCTACGTATAACTGCCCCTGTCATAGCTGACCTACATGAAGCTTCCAGTGCATCATAACCGCACTGCAAAAAATGGTTGCTAACCTGCTGTGAGTTATGTACCAGATCCTGAAGTGATTTACGGTCAAGGGGTTCAGAGGAGGAAAGCTTCTTATACAATTCATCTAACAAATACTCTTGGTACTGAATCATATGAAATTGACAATTTAATGCCCTCATGGAAAGAGTTGCAGAAGTATATACTTTCTTTCCCCATCTCTCTAAAGCTCTAGACTCCCTTTCAGAAGGTAGAGGATTTTTAGCAGTGGCAGCTGCAACCCCTTTTGGGCCCTGGGAAATAGTTTCTGGGTCTGCAGAGTGGGCCTTGAACAGGTGTAGATGAGAATCTGGGACCCTGTAGTACCTATCGGGTTTGGCAGGAGCCGGAGGGAGAGAATTAGGGGCTGTACTAGCATCAGAGTACACTTCATCAATAACATTCAAAACAGGAGGTATAGCTAAAGGCCTATGCTGAGGTAAATGCAAAAAGGTCCTTAATCTCTTTCTAGAATCAGAAAATTCCTGGTCCTGCCATTGAAAATGTTCTCTCATAGAGTGCAGTGTCTCACCAAATGAAAATTCTTCAGGAGGGGAGGCCGAAGGAATAGATTGATCAGCATCAGAATCCTCGAAGGCCGAGTAAGCCTCCTCCTGGTGGTCTGACAACACAGATCCATCCGTAGACTCATCTGAGGAGTGGGGGTCAGAGGGCTCAACCCTATGCCTTTTGTCTGGTGGTGGTAGAGAGCCCCTGTCTGGGTGAGGTTGAGAACCTCTAATTAAAGAGATAAGATCCTCTGCTAGGCTGAGAATCTGAGAGCCAGTAGAAGGCCTCTAAGAGGTAGTCTTGGGAGGCAAAGCTTTAGCAAGTTTAGCAGCTTTAGCCCTAGAAAAGGCCTTAATGGACATGGATGCAGGGAGTCTGGCTGCACCACGTGCAGGAGTAGACTTGTCTAAAGGAATGGTGTCGGACATGTCCTGGACACTGGTTTCAGTAGGTAATTCAATAACCGACTCGGCCGGGACCTCCGTGGCCGAGGTAGTCAGTTGAGTGGATTCGGTTATAGGAAGCACAGAGGACTCAGTTTCAGCCGAAACTGAGACACTCGCGGTAGGCCTGACCGTGGTTTCAGCCGAAACCGCAGGCCGCGAAGGTCGGTCCTTGTCCTTCCGTTTTTTAACCACATGCGAAGTCGGAGTCTCCGACGGCATCTTGTATGCAAAATTAGCCCCACAAAATTCCTCTGCAAACTCCGACCGACGTCTAAGAGTTCGTCGGTTGAAGGAAGCACAGGCTGAGCAGGCCGAGACGTCGTGGTCTGGGCCTAAGCAAGGGAGACAGTAAGAGTGGAAATCCTTATGAGGTATTTGTTTCCCACAAGTTAAACAATTATTTACTTTATCTGACATCGGCTGAGGCAAGAAAGAGTCCCCAACGGGGTACTTAGCTTTTTCGAAGTCTTCGGTAGCTGAATCACAGGAGCTGGCCGACTGGCATTTGCGAACTGCTTCTGCTTCGGGCACCACGCGGCAAGAAAGACTGAGGAAAATGGCGTTGGCTGATGCTTTTATACCCCAGGCACTCTGACGTCGGGGAGAGTGCGACATCAGCCGAGGCCAGACCCAGACTTTGTAATCCGGCCGACCGAAGGGCTGCCTGAGGCAGGACAACCCATATGTTATGACTGCAGATGCATCCTTGAAGGACATCAGACTTCCTGCCTTACATCCAGTGCCAGCTGGGAAAATCTCTGACTACCTATCACCATGAATTAAATAAGCTGGTAATAAAAATGAATGAAGGAAATCAGAATGACAAATAAAAATGCATGCTTCTTCCCCTGTAAGTAATTAATTATCTCACATCTATATGTATATAAGCCCTATTGTAGTACGGTGATAAATGTTACAGTATTAATAAGTGGTGCTCATTTTAATGATGTGAAAACAGCCTTTGAGCATGTGGTCCATCTACTGTTCCTCACCAAATTCAGTCACAAAACTTTTGGGAAGAGCATAACAAAGTGGTTCTCGACTATCTCACAGGTCTCCGTTTTGAGTTAATTTAAAATTGCACATTATCAGATACATACTGCTTCAAAACTGATGTCCATCACAATTCTGTTTTAGGCCCATTGTTGTTGTCCTTATTCCCCAATGCCTATCCATGGGTACCCAAAGACTACAAAAACAAAAGTTATGTAGTTACCATAATACTAGACCTGTGTTGTCTTTTCTGTACGTCTCTGCCTGTGGGTTATTGGATCCAACAGCAAGTATCACAGGCCAGCAATTCAGACTTTTAGCTCCAAAGCTTGACTGCCTCTCCCATAATGCCCTATACCACCCCATCTCCTCAGATTAAGCTTGACTCATTTGTACTGGCCCCCTTCTGAATCTACAACCAACAAAATACCATTAAGCCAAGACCTAATCAGGTCTAATACAAGAAGACTTTCGGAAGGTCCTCTAGAATCCAAACAACCAAAATATGACAATTTGTAAGGGGGCTGGAGGGTGAGAATGTTGAGATGGACAAGAGAAGACAACAAGGATCTAGTGTTATGTTAAGCACATAACGTTTGCATTAAATGTTATCTTTTCCATTCATCTCAATCCTTGGGAGAGAGTCCCCAGAGAAGGTAATCTGGGTGGAACTGGGGGGGGGGGGTCAGGAGAAAGAGAAAACCTTTCAAAGAAAGGTGGAGTCAAACACAGTCCCTGACCTAGACTGATGTAAAGTTGCATTGAGCCACAAAAGCATAAGTATTTGACAAAGCAGCTGCCGAGCAGGTTTTGTCTAAAAATGCATGGCTAAATATGGTTGTTTTAGGGTGTTGCAAGCAAGGCTGGACCTAGTAGATGAAAATCTCTGTTGCTACTGATGGTTAAGGGACCACTCATGAGGGATCAGAATACTCCTGCTCAACCTGTACATTAGGACTTCCCCGGGATGTGCATTTTTATCAAAAAGCACATGAAGACTTTGCCCATTACCACACCTTCATGGCCTCTTAACACAGGTGTTAAGATCAGGTTCTGCCTTGTTTGTCGATATACCAGACCACAAACATGTTGTTGGCCTTGATAGACATTACATCTTTGGGGCAAACAGTCTCGAATAGCCTGCTATGCCAAAAGGACCACTCTTATCTTCAAAACACTGATGTTCAAATTAGCCTCCAACTGTGACAAGGTACCTTGAATCATTTCTCCCTTGAACTGCCCGAACCCCAGGAGGGGTGTATCCATAGTTACCACAGCAGTTGGTAGGGGAAGGACAAAAGAAATCCTGACAAGACATTATCAGATGTTACTCGCTATGAAATGTGATGGTGGCAAACCTCTAAGTCTTATCGGAAAACTGTATGAAATGTGTTGTCAGAGATCACTGGACTGAGGGGGTTCACTGGAGTACCTTCTGTAGAACAGGGTCAGGGGAACTAATAAAATAACAGCCACCATCAATCCAAGGCGATGAAGGATCAGAGAAGCGGGTGGCCTCTGACGAAGAAAAACCTGGTAATCCTGAAGGCATGCAAATGACAACCTTGAGAGAGTGGGAGACAGAAAGATTTGTGTATTAGTAGTGTTCTGATGACAAGTTATAAACTCCACAGCCTGGACCAGCTCTAGCTGGGACTTGATGGTCTCTGTAGTTCCTAAAGCTAGGCATACATGGAGCAAGGAGTCTCTTGCTTGAAAAAGTGAAGCTCTTCAAGCTGATGTAAGAAGACAGTCATCAGAGTACGGAAAGACCCTGCTGAAATCCCTGGACATCAACTATCCATCTATAAACTGGAAGACCAACACTACCATAAATAAATATGCACAATGTTTCCAAGATTTCTTCAATGCAAACTCTTAATAAGTGCACTCCTCTACCAGGATCAAATTTAATGGATCTGGTCCTAGCACCATTATGTTCTGCATCTATAATTGCCTTATTAGTGAACTATGGCCACCTTTCAGTGATTTTTTCCCATTAGGACACAACCTAAAATGTTTACAAATCCTTCTATCTTCAGACATTTCTCAAAGGCAAATCTACTGCTGCTAGCTGATGACCTAAACAAGGTTTAAGAGCCTCCCCTCCCCTCAAGAATCCAGTAGCTAACACTGTTCTATTTGTAGAGATTTTTTTGTATTCACCTTACTGCTGCATTTAGACTTTGATCCCTGTCTGATACAAATATAATATCAAGTTTAAGAACAAACCTTTATGGTGGAACTCTGGTATAAACAAGTTTTATGACACAAGAAAAAAAAAACTTCTAGCCCACCCCCAAGAATACTGAAAAGCCCACAGTCAAAACTGAAAGACTTGTTAACACTTAACAGTGTCAGTTGCGCAACATGTAGCACACTTGTCATAGGTTTAGAAGGCTGTGAATTCTATTTCCACACCAGGTAGACTGATAACTGACATGGCAGTGCAGCATAAGATGGATGCGACAGTCCTGAGTATGTCATACTTTGGATGAGATGTTAAACAGAGGCCTTATCTGCTTGGGGTGGTGGAATCTCAAGTGGATGTAAAAGATCCCACGGCACCTATCAAAAAGAATAGGGGTCCTTTATTTAACACAACATAAAAAAAATTTGCATAGTTACAAAATGTACACATTTACAGGCACATACATACACATTTCTATTTTATTTTTTTTATTTTTACTATTTACCATTTTTATAATATCCCCATTATTTTTCCATAATAGACCCCCCACTACTACTACTACTTCTTCTACAACCATAATCTATTTTTTTGCAATATCTGAAAAAATCTATTTTCCATTAAACAAAATGTCATTCCCTCTTTCATTCCAAGAGACACACTACATAAAATATTTTCTACACTTCTCACGTATTCTTTCTTCTTGTTCTCATAACAGTCATATGTAATCATATTTATATCTATAGTGTCATTAATATTCTCAAGAGTCTCCCAATTACCAGAGTTTCACCACTCATTTACATTTTAATTTATTTATTTCAGTTTGATAACTGGGGAAGTCCACTGGGCCATGAAGAGCCCGTTTTCAGTGCAGGCCCGGGGAGAAAAGCTCCAAGAAAAAAAATTGATACCAAACTTACATGTTGCAAGATAAACATAACTGTCGAGAAATATAAAGCAAAACATAGTCGTTGAACATAGTAAGTTAGGCATACACTGAGCATTGAAAAATAAGTATACAAGTACTTGAAACAGTAGTACATCAATAGTAGAGAGTAGATCTTCACACAGTATGGGAGAGATCATCTCTGGTCATGGTATAAGTATTGGTAATGGGACGTAAGTGTTGAATACAATGGAGAGGAGAAAGAGAGAGGGTTAGACGGGAGGTTAAGTTGGTGCGTGACATGGGCATTTCCATTTGGAAGACAGATAACAGAACAGGTGAGATTTGAAATTGTTATGGCTAGATAGATTGCATAGGAGGGAGGGGAGAGAGAGTTCCATTGTTTAGCTATGGAGCAGGACAGTAGTAGTTGACCAGGAGGACGTGAGGGTTTGTAGACTTGTAGGAGATTTTGGTTTTCGGATCTGAGTGAGCGGTTAGGCATGCAGGGTTTTAAGGATGTAGCGAGACAGGGGCAGTTTGCAGGTTTGAAGATGAGCTTGTGGGCAATGGTAAGCTGGAGATATCTCAGGTAGTTGGGAAGTTCGAGCCATTGCAGGGTGTGGGGGGAATGGCTGTGGTGGGATGAGTTTTTTGAACTGGTTGCAAATTTGCAGATTTTGTGGCAACAGGATTCGTGTTTATCGTAGGCCAAACTGGAAATTTGTGAACTGGGGAGCACCATACATAAGAGAGAGAAGGAAGGTGGATACAACAGTTTGTCTGATTGAGGGGCTGAAGTAGCGGTTGTGTCTGTATAGAAGACAGATTTTTTTATGGGTTTTCATGATTGATGAGTGAATGTGGGTGTCAAATTTTAGGTCTTCATCAATGATGATGCCTAGAAGCTGGGTAGTGGGAACGATTTTCAGGGGGGGTGTTATTCTAGCAAAGTAAGGAGAATGAGTTTTTTGTTGATATTGGAGTTTCTGGAAGGAGTAAAAATCATTAGTTTAGTTTTATTAGCGTTTAGGGCCACGTGGTTGGATTTCATCCAGGTTTCTGTTTTGGAGAAGACTAATTGGGTTTTTAATAGGAGTTTGGAGTGGAAGAAGGCTAAGCAGATGATAGCAGAGTCATCTATGCACTGGATGAGTGAGGATTCGGGGATGGAGTGGTGGAAGTTGATGAACATGTTGAAGAGTAGTGGACCAAGAACAGTACCTTGGGGTATGCCGGTCAGTGTAGGTAGGAAGGGAGAGGTTGATGCTTTCCATTAGACAGCTTGTTGGCAGTTGGCCAGGTAGCTGGAAAACCAGGCTATGGTGGTGGGAGAGAGAGATGTAGGGTGGTGAGCTGGGATAAGAGTAAGGTGTGGGAGATGGTGCTGAAGGCCTTTGAGAGATCTACAAACAGTGTAGATATGAATTTGCCAGAGTCACGTACTAGATTGATGGTTCCAAGAAAGGAAAGAAGGGCAGTCATGGTACTGTGGCCAGGGCAGAAGCTGTGTTGAGTAGGGGAGAGGAGATTGTTTAGAGTTAGGTATAGCATGAGCTGTGCATGGATAGTTTTTACTAGTATTTTAGAAAGAGGAGAAAGGATAGCAATAGGTCTGAAATTGGCAGTGTCTGTGTTTTTGCCACCTTTGTGGAGTGGGATGATGTAAGTGTGGCGCCAGATAGATGGGACGTAGGATTCTTGTATGGATCTATTTATAAGAATGGAGATGGGATAAGGCTATGATGTCCGCAGATAGTTTGAGGAAGGTTAATGGTAGACTGTCAGGTGTGTTGCAACACGGTTTGAGCTTGAGAAGTCTTTTTATAGTACTTGTGGGGGGGGGGGTATATATTATATCATCGTACTGTGATAAGTCCAAATACCAAAACATCGAACTGCAAACTCCGAAATGCAATAACTCCGAAAACTCAACACTATGAACGGAACTCTGAGAAGCAATGGTCAGCCAGCTTCACACCCGTACGATAACGTAACACAGTAACACTTCACACTATTACTAATGTGGGAGGCTTCATCCCCCCACACCCCCATACTTAAATATACCAACTCCGAGATCATACCACAATGGAGACTTCATGCATATGCATGCTTGGGCCAACTATAACCATTCGGTGTTTTGAACTTCGAAGTTCTGAGTTTGAGTTATTCTGTTTTGGAGTTTGCAGTTCGATGTTTTGGTGTTTGAACTTCTCACAGTTCGACATTATGATATAAACCCTTGTGGGGATGGGTGTTAGGCTGAAGGGGAAGGAGGGAGGTGATTGGGGGGGATGGGGGACAGGAGGAGATGGGGCTGGAGGGGGGGTGAGGGAATGAGGCGGATAGTTTTGCAATACAACCCACGAAGAATGAGTTGAATTGGGTGGCTGTTTCAAGGTCAGTAAGGTTGGGGTTTGGACAGGGGGTTTCTTTATTACCAGGGTGGAGCATGGAGGAAATGGAGTCCCAGAATTTTTTAGGATTGGATGAGTGCATGGACTGAAGTTTGCAGTAGTAGGCTTTGCGGTCTTTTTAGCTTTTTTGTGGACTTTCAGAGTTGTTTAAATTCTAGGAAGGACTTGGGGGTTTTCTGATTTTGATAGTGCTTCCATTTTTGTCTCTTTGATGCAGAGTTAGTTTAGTTCCTTTTGATAGCCAGGGGCAGGGATTGGTTTTGATGCATTTGTTCCTAAGAGGGGGGGGGGGCTTGCTGGTTTAGTAGGGTTAGAAATGACTGGCTGAAATAAGATACAGCACTATCTAGTGGAAGGATTTTTAGAGGGGTCCAGTCATTATGCTTTAGACATTCTGAGAAAGAGTCGAAAAAGGAGTGGTTGTGAGTGTAGTGGTGCTGGTTTTGTAGAGGAGAGGGGAGTCAGTCAGCAAAGGCTGGTAAGTGGTCACTGAGAGGGGTCTGGTTGTATTCCGGCATTGGAGATAAGGTTGTTAGGATCCAATCAATAATGGTACCAGAGGGTACCATCTTTATATGGTCTGGTTGGAAGAGTTTATAAGTTGGGAGAAACTGTACAGATTGAATGTGTGGGAAGGGGCTTTTTAATTGAAAAAAAATGCTCTGTTCTCACTTGCTCCTCTCAAAATAAATACACACTTTCAATTTTCTTTTTATATGGCGTATCCTTTTTTACTGGTAACTTATTTATTACCTGTCTCCACAAGAAATCCTGACACTCTACTACCTTAGTACAACTGACCAAATCATTTCTTCTAGCAAATTTCCCATGGGTTACCTAATAATGTTTTCATCATGTTATTAGATCACATCTTTTCTTTCTCTATATCAATTTTTATTTTCCATGTTACTACCTTTCTTGATAATTCTTAATTTCTACACGTACATATTTTTTTTCAGTTTTTCATATTCTCATTATCTCTCAGAACTTTTTGCACTTATATTTAAATATTCTCACTATTAATTTGGCATTCTCTTCATTTGCCACTTTAATATTCTATGCAAGTTTAAAGAAGCAGAAAAAATACATTTAGTAACCCCAATCCTCCTATATCTTTAAAGATGCACAAGACACCACTTTTTACTGGGTTTAATCTTGAACCCCATGTGAAAGAAAACTGCAATTGCACAATTTCCTTTCCACATTTTTCTCGGATCATATAAACATTTGGCACACATGCTATATTCCCACTGATACAGAATTTGCCAAATAAACTTTTTTTCATGAATGCAACTCTATATGTCAACCACAGAAGAAATACTTCTTTCATTTCTTTTATCAAACCTTCTCATTGTAGCATAACTACATAATTTTCCCTAAATTTTATCACTAACAAAAACCTTTCATTCATAGAAAAATACATACACCCAAGTTTCACCACATCACTCCAAACCCTTCTTTTATTTTTTATTCAAGGTCATCCCTATTTCATTTAACTATACAGACAAAGCAACAATGCCCTCAAGCCATATTTTGTTTTTAGCAGGTACAACTATACTGTCTGCATATGTCCATACACACACACACACACACAAAATTATAACATTATTACATATATTTATATATCATATATGCCATATATACTTTTTTCATATCTCTCACCCTTCCTTGCATTCTATTCTCCTCTGTATTGTTCTCATAAATTTTATAATCTGTGTTATTTAGTGTGAAGGGTCTCACATCTTTTTCATTTCATTCTTATCTTTTTTTCCATATAAATTTTAATATCCCACTACTTAACTCTTCATAAACAACCCATACTTTCAACCATTTAATCATTCATTTTACAAAATACTCTTTAAATTTCTTGAACATTCCATACACTATATCACCTGGGACAGATACTGAATCAACATTTACCTTCCAAACTTCTTCATCCACTTCAGTAAAAGAGGTTTCATTTTCAAATTCTTCCTTAACACTTGTTTTGGATTTTTTCCTTTACATTCCTTTTGTTTTCCTTCTTTATATACATACACATTTCCACATGCAGTACTACAATACTCACAATTTGCTTGTGTTCTTCTTATCTCTCCTTTTATATTTTTTATTTCACTCATTATACTAATATCCTCATTTTTTACTATTCTACCCAAATATGCAAATACCTCCTCCCCTCTCTCTTGCAAATAATATCTCTGCCTAAACAGTAATTCTTTATTTTTTCTTGATTTTTTCATAATAGTCTTGTATTATTCTGTACATTCTCCTACACATTTATATACATTTTCCAATATTTTAAGCTCTCTTATATCATCACGGCACTGAAAAACAGTTTTACACTTTTTTTTAATTCAATCCACAATTCAGACCAGTTTTTATGAAGTCCTTCATGGCTATATGACCCTTGCACAAATGCAATACTTCCCACTCTTCAATTTCATCACATAATTTCTCACTTATTCATTTTATCCCCTTTCCTATTTTAATATACTCATTTCTTCCATCATCTCCATCCATACTGTTAAATGGTCTGAAAAATCCGTATCATCTGCTAAACCCAATCTTTCCAAAAATACAAAATAATTTCAGATCCAAATGCCCCCCTTCTATAAATTAATTGACTTTTGTTCCACACATGGTTTATCACATTTTACCATTTCCTGTTTTTATTGTTAACATCTTTCCCCTTTCTTTTTACATTTTCTCCTTAAATCACAACTGAAATCCCCTGCAGTTATAACTTTCATGTTAACCACTACATAGTAATATTTGAGGAAACAGATTCTCTCTTTGTTACTGCGATGCCCGGCTATATCCCACCGGAGTGTCAACAATTAAATGACATCCCTTACTGTTCTGGGTCAGTAACCAAGGAGCTTCAGTCCTCACTACTGACTCCAATATGAAACTGTCACTTAAAAGTAATAGTTCATAATTTCCTCTTAAGAGCACAATAGGAACAAGCTCTATTTTCCTGGGACTGGACTATATACCTCTGTCCACCACAAATGTATTCTCATAACACTTCAGAGCAATGTGTCCCAGTTTAACACCTCTGATACATTGACAATCAAAATAAATTTAAATCTCACACATCCAAACACTTCTGGGAAACCCTGATACAGATTTTCAGCTATATCCCTTCCCCAAAATAATATGGTAATGCTGCCACCAATCAGTGTCTTCATGCCCTTCTAAAGGGGTGTCCAATTATGAAAATTAAATATCAAAATAAATGATAGCTATGACCATAACCGACCAGGCCTTTGACAAGCCCTGGGGAGTATCAAACAAGTAGAAGAACTCTCATCTCTAAAGAAAAACACAGACTTCTTGCCACAATAAAACACAGACTTCTTGCCACAATATAAAGTAATGAAAAACATTTAATAATAAGTAAAATTATTAAAATGATTACAAGAATGTAAATCAACAGCTTTCAGTAAACACCAAAAGTCAATCACCAGAAATGTAAAATTAAACTGCAGGATAGGAGTCCATTAGTCTAGAAAAACTCTATCTTAATAACTAAGCTTTCCTAATCTAACTAAAGAATACTGTCCCTGATCTAATCTAACACATAACAGCAATGCAAAAGGCAGGCTTACAGCTTTTTTTAGTGAGTTCTTTCTCATGGGTGTCTATTGACTACACAGCACTATAATTGACTGTACTTCACAAAACTGCTCAGCACTTGACAAACTGCAGTCTCAACTGTCTTATTTTTAAAAAATAACAGTCAGCAGACTGAAAAAGTTCTTTTTCTGTCAATCAGATGTTGAAATAATCATTAGCAATCAGGAACATTCTAATGATATCACTCACTGTTCAGCCGATTTTCCACAGTAATTTAGAATGTCCCTCTCAAAGATGCACAATTATAAATGCATCAAAACACTGACAGACTCTTTGAACATTCAGTTATACAGGGAAATACTCAACTTTTAAAACTTATTTACATATTCACAATTAGACATGCTGGCGTATAATACAAGTTAATCTGAGAATATACACAAATACACAAATCTCCTGCCTGACATGTTACACAGATGACAGTGTTTTCAGTTTCTTCACGGTTACATCAAGCATTTTCACCTTTTTATGCAATACTGCCATTCCGGAATGTTTACTTTCTAAGTTCCATGTTATATCTACACCATGTAATTTTTCTGTTTGCAGTGTTTCTTCGCTTGTCAGGAATCCTACATCCTCTAACAGAATAGAATCTACATTGCATTTCGCATACCATTCCATTATCCCTATCCTTCTTACAGTGTTAATACTGTTCACATTTACAGAAAGTACTCAAATTGTTGCCTTTCCTTCTTTTCAAGTTTAGGGGAAATATTTTTAAAATGTTGTTTTCTTAGTTTTACTCTCTTCCCCAGTGAATATTTTTCCTGGGTTTATGCACAAATAATCCTTGATCCTCAGAATCAGACTTCACTGGCTAGAACCTCATAGGTTTATGGGTGTGTACTAGGCTAATGGCCCTGGGGCCTTTACAAGCCTAGCCATAGGATTACCCTGGCATAGTGCCACACAACCTTAGTCCCTAGTGCCTCTGTCGAGTACAACCACTGGAGTTATCCCTGGGGTGAGTTGTCTGTTTCCCATCCACTCAAAATTTCTCTTGAAGAGGGTCAGCGATGTGCTCTGCTTGACATGTACGGAAAGTCTGTTCCATAACATGGGCAGTCTCTGGGTTATAAACCTGTCCCGCCAGCATTTTCTGTTAATTGTGGTAATGAGGTTGAGATCTCTGCAGTGTGTGGAGGGATTGGGATTTCTTTAGCTGTAGCATTTCTAACAGAGCTGGGTCAGACATGGCTTTGTAAGTCAAGCAGAGATCGCCTCTCTAAGTAGTCAATATGAGACAGAGAATAGTTGGAGTTTTTGAGTCTTTCCATATAGGACAAGTATTTAAGGCTTAGAATCCTCTTTGTGAGGTACTTTTGTGGCCTCTCCAGTTGTTGTAGGTGTCTAGTGAGGTACATGCCAAATGGGGCATTGTACTCAATGATTGTACTAATGAGGGAAGAGTAGAAGGAGACAATGACCACTTTCTTTCTGGATGCAAATCCCTTAGTAATGAGATGTGCCACATAGAAGGACTTTCTGACCACAGTGGCAATGTGGTGATCAAAAAAGAGGTTGCTGTCAACCTGTGTTCCCAGATCTCTTATGATGCCTTCTGTGTTCGGTGAACTACCATCAATGTCGTTGGTCACAGTGAGGCCATTCTGTCGGATGTCAATATCACTTGGGGAGTTAATAATAGCTCCTAACTTACAATCGTCTTCAAAAAAATTATTAGTATCAAACATTTCTCCTGACTTCTCTTCCCACAGGTACTCACTCACTCTCCCTATTTTCCTCCTCCATATTCTTCTTCACAGTTTCTTCATCTACTTCACCTTCTCCCTCAGCCTTTTGCAGTCTTTCTTCACATATATTTTCTTCCCTTTCTCCTTCTTTTTCATTATTTACTCTTGACAATCCATCCAAAAGCATCCTTTTTTAACACAGTGTGCATTCAGGCACACAACTTTGTAATATACGTCCTTTCTCTGCACAATGTTTACATTGTACCTTGTCATAATCATTAATTAAATGACAAAAGTCCTCACAAAAGAAACAGTACTTAGGCTGGCCAGCATAACTTAACATCTCTCTATGAACAAACATAAAATAACAATTGGCAAGTGTTACCATTTTTTTTTTACATTTCAAAAAAAGCTCCACTCTCCATTCCACAAGTTCCTCTCATCTCTAAATTTCACAATATTATCAAAACTTTTCACAGAGACAGTGCTTGCATTTTTTTAACACGGTCTTCTTCCATTTCATAAAGTCTAAATTGGAAAGTAAATTTTTTAACATACAAGTTACTAACAAAAAGAAATACCATAAATAAAGTGTTTTAAGCAGCTTAAAGGATGTAAGCACAAGAATCCAATGTAACCTTGTTAAATCTTTTAATATTAAAAACGATGTTTGAGTGCTTTCATCTTGTAAACTATAAGACTTCATCAGAACAAAGCAGAAGGGAAAAAAAACCTTCATTGAAACAAATCACCTGGCCAATCATCTTGTTAGCCAAGTACATTTCAAAATCTTAAAGTCATGTTCCATCATTTAAAAACATATTTATGTAAATCCATCACAAAGAAATTTTTTATTAATAAAAAATCCTTGTAAGTCATACATTCATTCTTAATATCCTAAATTAACCTTAAAAAGCTTTTTGAATATGTCTAATGTAAAAATATAAAATGTAAAATGGCTAAAGCTTTGTTGCCCTTATCTTTAAAACTGGAGCAATTAATATAGACTCTTTAAGCTCTTGGGGGGGGGGGGGCTGCAGCATTAAGCCTAAGTTGCCCGTACAGTTACCTTTACTCCAACTTGGTCTCCCAGTCAAAACCCTTGGGGCATTTTGAAACTGATATAAGACGATTTCTTGATTCCTGTGAAGAATCTTGGTTATTCGTGTGTTGTTTAGAGTCTTCGGGGGTTGTTGATGTCTCCAAGGTAAGTATATTTTAATTTGTATTTAATAATGTTTCATATATACTTTTTTTTTAAAGGAGAGAGAAAAACTGAATGGAAGGATATACTTTGTATCGGACTTTTATCTTCACCATTTTTGTTTTTAGAGTGTGGTTTGCATTCTGTTTACCTCCAGCACATTTTGCTTTGTGTCTGTATTGGCAGTCTCACAGCTACTCAGTAGAGAAGTACAAGCAGTGTATCATGAACTTTTTAACAAATGCAGCAACTATCCAAAGAAAGTAGGACACCATAGTTAAGAAGACTGTGATATTTCGGTAGGGACTTACACAGTAGGGCATACAATCACTTTTTTACCACAGAGTTTGTTGATTTATGCTTGTTTCATTTCAAGGGTGCAGTAGAGTTTGTCATTTTTTAATTACATTTAGTTTGTTTTACTGCTGATCTAGCTAGACTTCAAGCTATTTATTGGTCGATAATTATGTTTCTTTCTTTACACTTATATTTTTTTTGGTTTTAAACTTCAAAAAGCTAGGAGTTTGTTTATGATTGCTAAAGTTCTATAACCATCCCATTATGGATTGAGTCAAAACTTTTATGATTAATTCTTTTAGCATTATCTGTTACTCTTTGCTTTACAATTGCCACCCAAGTGTAAGAACAACTTAGCATTGTTGTTTTCCATGCAGTATTGGAAAAATATAAATGGTCTCAAACAAAAGTATAGACTGTAAAGTTTGCTCAATTTTTCAGAATTCTGATTTCCGATGTATAGATTTACCATGAAATTGAAATAGATGTATTAATTTATCAAAATCAGTCTTCTTTATGTCATCTGCACTGCAACAGTCTCATCAATCAGCGTACAATGTACAAACAAGTACTGTGTGTATACTGTTCCTTGTTGAAAGCACTGTAGGCATAGAAACACATAGTACTGAAATATTCACTTAGGTGTGAAAACGTTTATCACCTGATTTATCGATATGTTAAAAGCAATACTACTATTCTGAGTATTTTTCTTCTGTATTTCAGAGTGCTTAATTTTTACTCTAGTCATTTTATCCCAATATGCGTTTATACCAGCATTTTTTTCCCTACCCTCTGTTAACAATATGCAGATTCACAGCCAGTATATTACAGAAAGCAGCACTTTTGATATGACTGATAAGATCTAATGACTACTTTTTTTATTACCACATGATTTATTAATGAAACTTGTAGGTAAGAATCTTGGGTGTACATATCTTTTATTTATTGTAATGTTTTTCTCTGGGAAAAAAAATTGACTCAAAGAATGTAAAGTCAAAAAGCTGCAATTTGTCTATGATAATGGATGTATACTTTTAAATTTGCACTCATTCTAACTAATCTGGAACATTTACTGATTATATCTTAAGTTGTACAGACTGAATAACCTATCTGAACATTAATATATTGTCTTATGACTAGTTGATACTCAACACAAACTTTTATTAATGCTACAATGAATTGATTTAATAACATTAGGATACTATTATCATAAAAATGATCGCTTTATGATCAGATAAAAAATTATAAGCTCAAATATTATTTCAGATGAACAAAAAAAATCACAAAAAATATTATAAATACAACCAGTAACAGGAATACATATTTCAATGTTGTTTTCAACCAAGTTATCATCTAAATAATTGGGTTGTGTTAAAGATAAGATAGAGGGGGAGAATTAAACTAATGTGAGTCTACTACAATGAGGAATGATGGGAAAAGGTAAAGAAGGGGGAAAATGTACTTATTTTATTTCATTACTATATAAGAGACTATCTTAGTTCTTATTTGATTACATATACATTTTTTATAAAATTCAATAATGTTTCCATTAGATAAACTTCTTATTGCAGAGCTCTACCAGATAGTTTTATTTTTCAATTAATATTTCTTTAGGGACATAAACCTTCTAGGTACGTTAAGGACAGCTTGATAGGTTTCTTTTTCCTTTTGGTTAGGAATTTAGATAATTTCATGTCTGTAATTAATATTCACTTTTCTCAATATAAATTTTATTTTTATCTTCACCATTTCTTTTATTTTTCTATTCGACCTGAATTATTAATTCTTTTAATCTACTGATACAAAAGAATTTTTGAAATATATTATACTTCTGCTCCTTTATAAAAGTCATAGAAGAATAAAAACTAGTAATCTAGCTTACACATGGATTTCACACTATTATCTCTAAATGTCAATGATTTAAACAATTCAAAGTAAAGATCACATTTATTACATTACTTAAATGTAAACGAGGCTCATGTGTTTTTTCTTCAAGAATGTCATCTAAAACATTCAGAAAAAGATTTGGAATCCAACTAATTACACAATTTTAGCCCAATCAACTTTCACAACTAAGAGAAGGAGTGTCATGATTCTTTGCAAAAATATAGATTTCCCAACAATTATTCATAAACACAAAGATCAAGATGGTCTTGTCATGTTTTAAAATTTAACAATAGGTTATAGACTCTAGTTAATTTCTATTGGTTTTCAGGTATTGGACAAAGTCTTGCTAAAAACACCTTGACGTTATACTTAATTATAATTTAGTTATAGGGTGCGATTTTAACTGTATATTAGAAGACTCTGATACCAGCAACAAGAGGAAAATAAGATTGACATCCACTGCAAAAACTCTAAAATAGAAGGAATCTCTTAATTTAAAACATACATTTAATATGAAAGACCCTGGTTCGTTGCTCTTTTCTCATCAAGATTATAAGTATGGTACACAAACAAGGCTTGATAAAATATTAGTCTCACAAGATTTGACTTATGTCTAATTTTAACATTATCCCTTGTCCAATTTCTGACCACAAAGCCCTTATTTTAAAACTTCAAACTAACTTTAATAAACTATCTTCTTTATCTAGAATCCATGCTTATATAACTAAACTCAAAGAATTTAAACCTTGGTTAATATCTGAAATGTAATAATGCCCCTGATATTAATATGGTCATGATTTGGGACTTTTAAAGGCTTATATTTTTGGAAAAATTGTAACTTGGTATAAAAGTAAAATTAAGGAATGGGATTCAGAACAACAAAACATCCAACTGCAACTCCTGGAGGCCAGGTCTAAATTTTCTAAGGATTTTAGGTCTAATATAATACTAATGAACTACAGCCATTAAACAAACATGTTGGCAAACATATGATCTCAGATAAAAATAAATCTTTCTTTAGAAACATTACAAATGACCTCTTATCCCCCCTCACCTACATTTACGCATAACTTACCAAAAAGAGTTGAACTGCAATCAAAAGTTAATATTAGAAGTCAGACATGAAGGAAGTAAGAAAACAGTCATGGAAACTAGAGACATTCTCGATCTTTTCAGATTCTGTTACACATCTTAATACAAAACTTCTGATTCTGATATTAAAAACTTGGGTTTAAACCTTAACTCTCTTAATATTGAAACAATTCTATCAAAATTAGAAGTTGATCTACATAAACAAATTTCTTATAAAGAGGTTAAATCCAAGAAAACCCCAGGTATGGATGGAATAACAGTAAAATGTATAAACTTTTTTCTTTTATTCTGTCCCTTTTTCATAAAACTATATGTGATCCAATCTCAAGACAAACTTCCATCTTTGCGGAAATATTAATCAATTGCTTGTATACTGAAAAAATGAAAATCCACAATTTTGTTATAGAACTATCTCACTTTTAAATAACGACTATAAAATATTTATGTCTATTATAACTGATAAATAAACTACAGCCCAAATAATTAAAGCTGATGCTGATGGAAAATAATTTTTATATCAAAGACAAGTCCATGATAACATTAAAATATTTTAACTCTTATAGATTTTTTTAAACGGAGGAAAAGAGGAGGCATTACTAATCAGTTTAGATGCTGGAAAGCTTTTGACTCCATAAACTGGAATTATCTATTTGAAATTTACAATTATTTGATTTTCCTGAAAGTTTTACCTCTCTTTTAAAAAATATTTATAAGAATAATATTGCTTATATGAAGATAGGTTTTTTTACTTCAGAACATATTCCTCTAATTAAAGGTACTAAACAAGGTTGTCCACTTTCCCAATTTTATTTGATTTAACCATTGAAATATTTGCTACATTAATTCATTAAAATTCAAACACTGTTAGCACTGATATTTAAAAAAAATCTCCCAGAATTATGTTATTTGCTGATTATGTTCTATTAACCCTTCCAACTCAAGATCAGCACCTGAACTTCAATCTACAATAAATATATTTCAAACTACTTCTGGCTTATACTTTAATCAATCTAAATCTAAACTTTTAGTATTAAATAAAAAGAAGAAAATCCAAATTCATGAAAATCATATTGTTAACCAAGTAGAATACTTAGATATTAAATTTTTGATGTCTACAGATGAAACACCTAGTGTTAATTATGATAACATCACAGCTACTATAAACTTATTTCCAACTAGAATAACCATATTATTTCCTTTGAAGATGGACTTCAATTGATAACAACGATTTCACCTAAACTATTATATATAATTCAAGCCCTGTCTCCTTCACCTAAAAACATCACATCAGTGACATAAATAAATATTATATATTCTTTGGTTCCCTAATAAACTTAGAATAGCCTTTCTTCATCATATCAGAACATGGTAATTAATTTTCCAGATACTTACACCAAAGCATCAATCTTTAAAATATATTAAATTGGGTTGATCCTACTTATTACATCCCCATTATCACATCACCAGCAGCAACTATACCACTTTTAAGAAAAAGCTGATAAGTATAACCCACATAATTTGCCAAAGCATTATATCCCAGTACGGTGATGTACAACCCAACCCATGCCCAATCCCTCCCCAGCCCCAGCAAACCTAGCAAATCTTTCATGCTATCACCCATAAATCTCCAAAGCCTTAGAAACAAGACAAGTGAATTCCATACATGGATTTCACAAAGCAGCCCTGATATTACAGGAGCTAGAAAAACCTAGTTGAAATTGTATGTAAAAGACACCAAGATTCTCCCCCCAGGCTACTCATGCCTGAGAGCTGATTGGCCCCACGAGAGAGGAGGAGGACTAACAATACTCTTCCCTAGCAAATGCACATTAATTCTCTACTCAAAACCAACACCCAACTTCTCCCCAACTGAAGTACTAATCTCTACATTTAAACTTAACAACCATAAAAACATTTGCATAATTGCTCAGTTTATTCCTCCAGGAAACAACATTCCAATATTAGAAAACATACTTGCCTGGACTTCCCAAAACAAAGATAATGAAACCATCATATTAGGTGATGTAAACATTGATTGGCTAGAAATTGCCCACAATGACCCCTCAAAACATAAACCTTTACAACTTCTCCCAACTAATCAAAGACATCACAAGACCCCCACAAAAATAACAACTGGGGCTCCACGATAGACTGGATATTAGTGTCCCACCCTAACAATGCTGCAGGCATACTACCCAATACCATTAGTGACCACCACCCAGCATATATCCTACACAAAACTACCCCAACACCAGTACAAATCAAACAGAAATTTGACTAAGTTCCAACCATCCATATTTAAACCTTAGCTAAAGTAAACTGGGAACCTCTCAAATGCATAGCACTTAATGAGGCTGTTGCATTCTTTAAATCAACATTCTTAGACATCCTAAACAGACAAGCACCCACCCCTAAAAATTAGTAAAACATAACCATGCAAGCTGACGTTCAAAATCCAGCAAAAGAAGTAATGTCCACAAGGGATAAAATCTGGAAATAATGGCAGAAAAACAAAGACACCTCAACTCTACTACAGTACAAGCAACAGCGTTACCAGGCGAAACATCTAATAACCAGTGATAAAAAAGCCCACTATCTTCACTTAAAAAGCCAACATAAAAATAATCCCCAAAAAATTATGGTCCTCCATCAACCAACTATTATACCCAGGCGCACAAAGCAACCCATCATCCCTTGACCCACAAACCCCCCCCCCACCTAACGAACCTGCCACCCTCTTCAATTCCTATTTCTCTGACACCATAGCTAACCTAACCACCACCTTTCCTACACTTACCACCAAGACAGCTGATGACCAATCAAATCAATCCAGAACACAACCCTACCCTCAATTCCAACCTAAAATTCTCCCTCATACTCACCACCACAATAAAAAAACTTTTACTTAAGTTAAAACCCTGTACTGTAGCCCCTGAAGACTCCCTTGTCCCAGACATCTGGAAAAAAGCATTCATTCTCCCCTTACACAAAGGTGGCACAATCAGACACCACAAACTTTCGGCCCATAGCAATTCTCTCACCCCTTTCTAAAATACTGGAAAAATGCATCCATGCCCAACTTCTCAACCACCTGCTTGAAAACCAAATTCTATCACTCACTCAGCATGGTTTCAGACCAGGACACAGCATCACTACCGCACTCCTCTCCTTCCTTGATACAATAAACCGAGCACAGGATTCGGGTAAAATAATCTCTTCTCTTTTCATTGACCTCTCTAAAGCTTTCGATACCATTTCCCACACTATCCTCCTCTCTAAACGATCCACCCTCCACATTTCCACATCTACCCTAAAATGGTTCAATAGCTATCTATCCAATAGACAGAAATCCAAAAAATAGCAACAATCTTACTCTCCCTTCCTCAATAATTCCACAGGAGCACCCCAAGGCTCCACAACTGGTCCTCGCTTATTTAGCATCTTTATTAACAACTTTCACTCCACTCTCCCACAATGCTCAGTAATCCAATTTGCTGATGACTCTACACTAATATGCACTGCAAATTCCAGCTCTAAACTCTGGCAAATCACTCAGAAAGCCCTCACCTCTTTTGAATCCTGGATGCTTAACAATAATCTTGCCCACAATCCAAAAAAAACTAAACTAGTCATTTTACCCCTAAGAAACTCACTCCCCTAGATAAAAAAACTCTTCACCATACAAGTCCAAGACAATACCACTACAGAAGTTGTCCCACACAGTAAATTACTAGGCATTATTATACATGAAAACCTTAACTTTGACCTACACATAAACAATATAAAAAAAAAAAAACCCACACCAAAAGCTCGGTATGTTCTACAGGCAAAAACACTTTCTTAGCCTCTCTACTTGACAAACCCTTGCAACTACGTTTTTATTACCCTCTCTCCTTTATGGTGTCCCTCTCCTCATTAATATCCAAAATTCTACAAAATTCAGACTTGATATGTGTTACAACAGAATAGCCAAATTTACCACTAAGGCCAAATTCTCATCCCACCACTGTAACTCACTGAAACAATTAGACTGGCTGGAACTCCCCCACCATCTCTCATTTGCCCAACTAACTACAGTGCACAAAATAATCTACAGATTCACAGACCGTGCGCTCTCTCAACTCTACTTGCTAAATACCAACCCAGCAGGCAACTAAGATCTTAAAATTATCTACTTCTAAAGGTAGAAAAGCGCACCTTACCTGCTGGTCAACTCCTCTACTCCTTCATCATTGCCAGACTATGGAACCCACTTTCACCTTCTAAAAGAAACACAGGCAGCATCACCACCTTCAAACAAATACTGAAAAATGATCTCAACTCTTCCTGGCTATGTAACTACTCCATAACCTAACCTCTTCCTTCGCCTTATATGATAACTAAACTCATGCATTTTGCTACTAGTGACTAATGATGCTTTTTCCATATTTATTTTTTTGAATCATTTGTTGATACTGTTACAATAATGCTGATTAATATATCTCTGTTTATATTGTACAATAATGCTGATTAACAAATCTCAGTTTATACCTCTCTGATTGAATTCATGTGGCAACCAACTAAATTCCTGCTTTTATGTATATATTCTGTATATATTGTTGTAATTGAACCGAGATTCCTGCTTTTATGTATATATTCTGTATATATTACTGCAATCAAACCAACTAAATTCCTGCTTTTATTTACATATTCTTTACATATTACTGTAATCACCATGTGTAACACTGTTTCTAATTCCATACCAATTAATGTTTCATTTTTTCTGCATCTATTTTCTTTGTTGGAGCTTTTCTCCCTGGGCCTTCACTGAAAATAGGTTATTTTAGGCCCAGTGGACTTTTCCCAGTAAACAAATGCAATAAATAAATTAAAAAAATAAATAATTCTAATGGGAAAACTTTGCATCTAACTATTCTTAGAAATGACAAAAATATATTAGGTAATAATAAATCAATTAACCAAAATATTTCTCAGACATTACCTTTGTAATTACATACAATATAACAGTCCCTTCCCACAAATTCTAGCATTATTTTAAAATCTTATAAAAATATAATTCTTTCTAACAGATAACAGACAGCACCCAAGAGTCTGAGGTGATCAGATGCCAATTTGGAAGTGATAGAGAAAAGCGGAGAGACAAAGGGACTTGGCTGAGGGGAAGTAAAGGCCAAACATCAAATATAAACAGGGTTGTCCTGAAAAGAAGGCTAGTGAGAAGAAGTAGTCTGAGTGGATGTAACAGAAGGGACACACCCAAGACCCTTCTAACATTTAAGGGAGGGGCGAGTCTGTCTACATACAAATGCAGACTTAGAAGGATAGTTCAAATCACTCACTAACCTCCCACAATCAACTAAGCCCAAACTGCAACTACTGTTTCCCTCCTCTTACTGCCTTTCCCTAGCAGGAGATATTCACCCCAACCCTGGTCCTAAAACTATTACCAACTCAACTTCCCCTTTCACAACCAATAGCACCAATACCACTCCTCCTACCTCATCCAACATTACTAACCAAAAATTCCTAAAAATTCTTTTTCTAAATGCCCAGAGTCTAAAAAACAAAACTTCTGTCTTCCATGCTTGGCTTTATCATACCCTGCCAGACATAGTAGCAGTCTCCGAAACTTGGCTAAAACCCCAGATTTCCAACTCTGAAATCCTACCACCAGGTTTTCAGGCTCTTAGATGTGACTGCCCAAACAAAAAAAGTGGAGGAGTAGCCATAATTTACTCAAATCTACACTCCATCTCTCCTTACCAAAACCCCATTCCTCAATTCAATAATGCAGAATTAGTCATGGGGATACTCAAACTGAATAATTTCAAAAGCATATGTATTATAGCCTTTTATATCCCCCCGGTAACAACACTACCACCCTAGAAGACATTCTCCTATGGACTTCAACTAATATTAAACCCGAGACGTACATATTAAGCGATGTGAGCATCGACTGGAATAAAATCAATGGCACCAATCCATCTATATCTATTAATCTTCTAAATTTCACTCAACTAATAGCATCACAAGACCCAAAAAAGAACCCCCCAGGTTCCACTCTGGACTGGATTCTAGCCTCCCACCCAAATAAGATCTTATACTCAGGTACCTTACCAGACACCATAAGTGACCACTACCCTGCCTTTATCCATCGAGCAACACACTCGAAGCCACAACCTCACCAATATATCCATACTCACAACCTCACTAATTTTAATCCTTCAAGTTTCTCTAACACCCTCAAAATAATAAACTGGGATAATCTAAAAAACACTTTCCCTAGATAACACTGTAGATTTTTTCAATACTACCTTCTTAGATATCTTAAATTCTCATGCCCCACCTAGAACTAAACAAATGAAATCCAACCCTGCCCCCTGGCTATCTAAGGATACTAAAAATCTTATGCTACAAAGAGACAAGACCTGGAAACTGTATCACCAAAACCAACTCCCCAAAATGCTTCTTAAATATAAGCAACTCCGTAACGTAACCAAAAAGCATATGAGATAAAAAGTCTTACTACACTAAACTCCAGACCAATCGCTCCAAAAACCCTAAACAGTTCTGGACCTCCATCAACTATCTACTAAATCCTGGTACAAAAAGAAACCCTTGTCCTGATACCAGTAAAACTGACACAGAATTAGCCACCCTATTGAACTCCTTCTTTACCAACTCCATAGCTGAACTCACCAAGATTTTCCCCATTCACAATTCCTCCTCTCTCCTCAAACCCACATCCCCCACATCCTCCCAACCTCCCAATCCTAACTGCCCCCCCCCACATTTCACCTAAAGCCCATCTCCACATCCTACATAAAAAAACTTCTCGCTAGACTTAAGCCATGCTCACCAGCCCCAAACAATATCCCCTCTATCTTAAGCTCGCTGCTGATGGCATTGCCATCCCCATCAGCATTCTCATCAATAGATCCATACAGGAGTCTTATGTTCCCAAACTGTGGTGTGCTGCCTTTATCCTTCCCCTCCATAAAGGAGGTAAAAATAATACCATCTCTAACTTCCATCCAATAGCCATTCTCTCCCCAATTTCAAAACTACTTGAAAAATGATCCACCTCCAGCTCATGCCTTACCTTACTGACAATCACCTCCTCACCCCTACACAACATGGTTTTCATCCTGGACATAGTACGATAACTGCTCTTCTCTCTTTCTTAGACTTAGTAAATCATGCCCGTGATTATGGAGAAATTGTATCCACTATCCTTCTAGATCTTTCCAAAGCTTTCGACACTTTCCCATACCCACCTTCTAAATCATCTTTCTAATCTTAATCTCTCACAGAACACCCTATTATGGTTTAACAGCTACCTTTCTAATAGATCCCAAGCTGTGAAATGGCAAACTGGCACCTCAAACTTCCTACCCACCCCTACTGGTGTTCCCCAGGGATCCATACTCAGCCCAATGCTCTTCAATGTATTTATTAATGATTTTCATGCTGCCATTCCTACTACTAAAATAGTGCAATACGCAGACGACTCAACATTAGTTTACTCTGCTTCTAATCTCCCTGACCTCCTAGCAAAAACTCAATTGGCCTTTTCTACAACTGAAAACTGGATGCTTCAAAATCATCTCTCCCTAAATGCTAATAAATCAAAAATTCTTCTTTTCTCCCCCTCAAAAACCCTCCAGCTTGACAAACAATCTTTCAGTATCTTTAGCAATACTAACTCCACTACAGAAATTGTCCCTTCTGCTAAACTACTTGGAGTTACCATAGATGAACACCTAAAATCTGACACACATGTTCAGCTAAACATTAAATAACTCACCAGAAACTTGGCATGCTATATAGACACTCTCAATTCCTCTCTTCATCTACCAGACAAGCTCTTGCCACCACCTACTTACTACCTTCTCTTCTATATGGTGCTCCCCTACTTACCAACTTATCCTCTTCCATCTCCTCAAAACTAGAAACATGTTACAACAAAACTGCTAAATTCGCAACTAAAGCTAATTACTCCTCTCACCATTGCACATCTCTCCACCTGCTAAACTGGCTAGAACTTCCCAATCAACTCAACTTCCTTCAACTCTCTACTACCCACAGACTAATCTTCAAACCAACTCTATGCCCTGCTTCAGCAAATATCTTACCCTTTTACGCCCCCCACAGAGCCCCGCGATCAGCACACCAGAATCTCCTCTCTGTATACAATCCTAAACGTCCTGCTAGTCACCTTCTACTCTCTTCTTCCCTAGCCAAAAGATAGAATTCCCTCCCTTCTTCTCTTAGAATCTCTGAAAACTATGAATACTTTAAAACTCAGCTTCATTCCTACCTTACACAGCATTGGAAATGTAACTGCATTCTCCCTACTTAACCTACTTACTCTCTTCTATGTATGCTTCCTCATACAGCTTCTCTACTTATTCATTCACCCCAGGCTGTTCTCCTAAACACCTACCTCACTCTAAATCTAAAGACCCCTTAAACATCTGCCTCCCTCCAAGTCAAATTCAACACCAAATTATTAATAATGTTTTTCTACCTTAAATGTACACAATGTAAATACTGTATATAGTCCCTGATCTCATCCCCTCTTACTGAAAACAATTCATCTTTAATAACTACCTATATTAAGCTGATGCAGTTTAACTATGGCAATCATACCTTTCATGTGTGAATTCCACTCTTATTAATGTTCAACCACCTCTCTAAGAATACTCCAGACACTAATCTATGCTCTACTAACAGTGTACTTCCCACCTACTTCTCCTCCATTTCTGCTAAACCTCAATATACAACATTCAAATTTTTAACCCTCAACTAATAATTGCTTTCCCTTTAATTGTGAACTCTTCTCTTGCCTCTATCACTTAATTATTGTACAAATAGTTATCTATACAACTTTCTAAATATGTTTATGAACTGTCTTACCATTAAGCATTTGTACTTTTTCTCATTACTTTGTATTATTTCATTTTTGTTTAATTGCTTGTGATGTGGAGCTTTTCTCCCTGGGCCTCCACTGAAAATGGGTTCTTTGAGCCCAGTGGACATCCCCGGTAATCAACATGGAAATAAATAAATAAATAAATAGACATACTGTTGTGTTAGTGACTCTAATACATCTACTGATAATGAACTATGCATGTTATGGGATCAGCTCCTAGTAATAATTATCAATAAATTTAGGTCACAGCTAAAATCATACCTTCAAAAACCAGCAAGCAGATCACATAACCAAAGTACTCTATCCACATCCACTCAATCCACTGCCATCATCTCTTGCTCCATACTCATTTTCCTCTGCTGAGCTTAGAAAGGAAGACTAGTAGCTTTTAGATAGGAAGACTAACAGCTTCCACTCTCACTTGTAAATAACATTCATACCATACAAAGCCTACATTCTGCTAGTAGATGCTGTATATTCTGCTCGGGTTTCTTAGTGATGTGAAATATCTGCTCATTGCTCAAGTAACATATTACCTCTTCTTATTGTCTGCCTTAAGTTATACACAGCTCAGTATCAACTGATGTTATTATGACAATTATGACATCATTCTTATGTTTTGTTTACATTATATTATACACAAATCTATATTGTTTGGTTTTACTATGATTTCATTCAACTAGGCTCTACGTGAAATTGTTTAGGTGTGATCAGTGCACTACCCCAGTAAATAAACTTAATAAATACAAATAAATTAATCGGACAAATAAATAACTATGTAAATAACTGACAAATAACCAATCCAACAAATAACTGAGTGCAGTAGCTTTCTGTACTTTACTGTTTTGGTATTTTAAATCTGGCAGACAAGTATAGACGTCTTGACTTACAGTCATTTCAGTCTGCAGTTATTTGTATCACTTGATTCTGTTGCAAGGGTTTTCAGATATTTTTCATGATAATCCTCCGCTATTACATCCAGAAATAGCCTGAGCTTCCCCAAGTATGCAGTTCATTAGCATACTAGGCACGATATCAAGCTCATAATGATATCAAAGTACAGTTGTGTAAAATCTTACCATAACAATATGTCCTTTTCACTGTTGCAGTATTCCGTACATTAGGGATCTCCTGACAAGGATAGCCCAATATCTGGCCAGTGTATAAAGCCTTTAGATCTTACAGGTGCCAATCATCACACATTTCCTGTGCAAGGCATAAGGCATAAAGGTGACATACAGATGCATACACTCAGAATTGAAAAGCCCCACAAGGAAAAGAATTCCCTCAGGGACAAAGGCAAATGTGTACATCCTGAAGGAAAAAAGGACAGAAGGAAAAGGAACAAAGTCCCTTCAGACAGGAGGGCGAGCAACAGCTAGAAGAGAGAGGAGTGAGGGACTAAATACTGCAATAATGAAAAAAAAAGATATCTACTGTTATGGTTAAATTTTATACAATTGTACTATGTCCTTCCATATCACTATTGCAAGGATGGAATTGGTATCCAAAACCTTGAAAAAGGCACCAGAGGAAGTAACAGCTCTAGTAGAATGTACCTTTACAGATAAAGAATTTTACCATGAAAAGAATAAGAAAAAGAAATGACCTTAGAATTCCAGGATGAGGTGATTTGCTTGGAAACGACCAAACCCAAGGTCATGGGATGAAAAGAAATAAAAAAACTGCTCAGACTTACGAACTGTCTTAGTCTCATCTAAATAATACCTAAGCTGTTTACACAGATACAAGGTGTGAAGAACCTTCTCACTGGCAAAATGCAGAGGACGAAAAAAGGAGAAAAACTGAACAGACTAACTAAGGAACAACCACCTTGGGCATAAAAGAAGGATTAGTATGAAGAGATACCCTGTTCCTGTGGAAAATGAAAAAGGAGGAATACTCATGAGAGCCTTAATTTCAAGTAAAATGCTGCAAGGAAGCTGAAGAAGCAGATTCAAAAGGACCCCATGTCAATTTTTCATGTACAAAATTAGGTGGCTTCCTGGGTGGCATGATAATGAGGACACTTTTAAGAAACTGCTTGACTTCAAATCAAGAAGCCTGAGGAGGGTTCAAAGGCAGACAAGCAGAAACTGCTGATAAGTGAGCTTTCACAGAAGCATATGCCAACTAGAAGAGCAGATCACACAAATAAGAGATAAGCAGAGGACACTCCACAGACAGGGGACCCTAATAACAAGAAAGGCACCAGACAGAAAAACTTTTCCAATTGGACATGTACAATTTTCTGATTGACGGTTTCCTGGTCTCCTGCAGAACCCAGAGCACATCCTCAAAAAAGAGTTGTGGAAAAGGAATCAAAACCCCATCACCCACAGTGTCAGCTGAACAGTGGATAGGTAAAAATTTATAAGAGATCCCTTGTCTTGCGTGAGAAGATCCACCTAGTGAGGTAACCTGTGGTAGTTACCCCGGCCAAGTGAAAATGAAGGGGGGACCAATGCTGTCTGGGCTAAAAAGGGAGTCACCAACAAGATTTTGGGAAGAGTCCTGCCTGATCTTGTGCAGAACCCTTGACAATAAAGGAAGACGGGAAAGATATACAGAAACATTTCCTTCCAAGAAAAAGACAGGGTGCCCACTTTCCAAGTCAGAGGACTTGGGACTCTAGAACAGAATACTGGAAGTTGTCTGTTCAGAGGGGATGCAGCTCTGTGAAGTATCAAATTATGAGCCTGCGTACCAGACCTGCTCAGAGAGTCTGCCACAAGATTGTGCTCAGTGGGAATGTAAACTGCCTGAATCTTGACAGCTAGATACCAGACCTGCTAGTGTGCAAAGGAGATAGGACATAATGCCTCCTTGCTTGTTCACATACTATATCACAGTAGTATTATCTGTGAAAACTTTAAAGGGCCCAGGATGAAACAAGGAATGAAAAGCTTGCAGATCTAGAAGCAGAGCTCTCATCTCTTTTATGTTGATATGGTCTTACCTCTGATGAGGGGGTCAGAGATGCTGGGCCTTTCAGGGAGCCACAAGAAGACCCCGATCCCAAGTCTGAGTTGACCATTAACAACTCCTGAAAAGGAATCGGAGTCTAGAAAGGAAGCCCAGGATGGCGAGAGAGTTGAATCCACAACTGAAGCTCGAGTTTGAAATAAGGAAGAAAAGGAAGAGGGAACTCCAGTGGATGACAATGTTAGAGCCACACTGATTTGCAGTACCTCTATAATTAATTCCCTCATATGAAGCCCGGTGAGAGGGCATGAGTATCATTGAGGAAATAAATCCTAAAACCCTCTCTCCTGGTCAAGAGAGAGGACAGACGAAGAAGAGACTGGGAAAATGTCATCAGAGACATAACTTTGGGATCCAGGAGAGATGCCAGCCTGGGAACAGTCTGAAATCTACGTCGAAAGAAAACATTCCTCAGAAGGCATCAGAACGGACTTCTAGAGGGTTATGGTGAACTCCAGTCTGTGTAAAGGACAAATGGCAAATTGGAGATCCTGTAAAATATTGCTGGGAGAAGGAGCCTGAAAGAGTAAGACATCATGATAGGGGGAAAAATGTTGTATCCTCTGAAGCCTGCAAAAGGGAATGACAGGAGCAAAGACTTTGGTGAATATCCTTTGGGCAGAAGAAAGGCCAAACAAGCAAAGCAAGAACTGAAAATGCAAGGAAGAAACCGAGAAACAAATTTCCTAAATAGAGGTGAATGGGGATGGGTAGATGTGCATCCTTGATGTCTAGAGAAACCAAAAAGGCCTGGGAAAGAAGAGGAGGAAAAAAAATCTGAAGAGATCATCAGGAAAGAAGGAACTTTGGGAAAGATATCGAGTAGCATAAGGTCCAGAACGGTTCTCCACGTGCCTCCCTTTCGAGAACCAAAAGCATTTTGGAGTTAAACACATTCCCCACTTGGGTGGGTGGGTGGGATGAGCTGAATGGTGCCCTGATCCAAAAGGGATTGCAGAATCTCTGGAAAATAAGGGAGCTGTTCTCCAGCTGGAAGTGGAATACCTGAAAAAGGGAAAAGGGATTTCAAACCATGAAATATCCCTGACAGATAACAGATAGCACCCAAGAGTCTGAGGTGATCAGATATCAATTTGGAAGTGATAGAAAAAGTCGTAGAGACAAAGGGACTTGGCTGGGGGAAGTAAAGGCCAAACATCAAATATAAACAGGCTTGTCCTGAAAAGAAGGTCTGAGTGGATGTAGCAGAAGGGACACACCTAAGACCCTTCTAACATTTAAGGGAGGGGCGAGTCTGTCTACATACAAATGTAGACTTAGAAGGATAATTCCTCTGGAATTTGGAGATTTGGGAAACAAAAATATGTTTGAGCTCCTGCAAGGCCTTACCCTTAGCCCTGAGGGACTTGAATCAGCAACAGCTGTCCCAAAGTAATTTTTGCCATCCAAACAGGCATCCAAAAGCTTGACTTTAACATTATTAGGTAAAGCCTGAAGATATATTCAAGAACACCTCATCACTGAACCAAAAGTAGCAGCCCTGAATAAAGCAGCAGCTGCATCACAGCTGCATTTTATCGAGTGACGGGCTACCTGAGAAATGGAAACCAGCAGGGAAAGAGCAGAAGCCTTCCTATCAGAATCAGGAAAGTTAGACACCATCTTGGATACTTGGGAAAAGAAGGTCAAAACATACCTGGTCATATGGGTCTGGAAATGAATGGCCCAAAAACAGTGTGTGGCAGTAGTATTGACTTTCTTGCCCAATTTTTCCATGGCTTGACTATCCTTATCGAAAGGAAGGAGCTCAGTAGATGGCAAAAGCTTAGAAGGTTTATCAGAAGAAACCAAGACCACTGAAAGAACAGCAGAAGTGCATTTATACAAAAACTTGTAGTCCTCAGGCACCTTGTAGAACCTATCATTTTTTTTTGGGTGCTGGAGGCTGAGTCAGTAGCTACAAAGGCAGCAGAAAAGGTGTCCAAAAGGGCTGCCAGAAAAGGAAGGACAGCTGATTGTTTGGAAGACTCCATTTGTAGGAGCTCATAATACCTCCTTTGAATGTCTGAGACCTGGGAATAGTCCAGCTTAAAATACTCCATCATGTGGGCAACACTGTCCCCCCCAAAGGATAATTTTTCCAAGGGGAAATCTTGACTTAAGTACTATTCATCCAAACCAAAATCCAGAAGGGAGGGAACTTGGGAAGAATAAGCAAAGGGTTCTACTCCAAAATCCAAGTTCTCAACCGAGGAGTCCAATTCCCTAGACCTCTTAACAGGAGTGGAAGCCACCCCTTGAGGAGGCCATTAAAGCTTTAAACATACCCTGAGCAAAAGCTTGCCATTCACATTGGGGATCTTTAACAAACAGGGAACATCACACAGTTTTTTTTTTTTTTTTTTGTATTTGTTTACTGGGGTACAGCACTGATCTTTGTTGGCCTTTTTCACACTCAGTTTGACTCAGTTTGGCAGCACAGCTTGGTTAAGTGATTTGCTCAGTCACACACTTAGCCAAAGGAGGCAGAGGGAATCACATACCTTCAAACACAGCCATGCATACTATTTTTCAACAAGAAAAAAAAAAACATAATTAAAGTGTTCACACTCAAGATACTGTAAAAAAATGGCAACTTTTTTTTTGCATTTTCATTAAATACATTATGCAACACAGATAAGGAAACACTTTACATTCCTGTCCTTTTTCTCCTGGCTTCCAGGCAGGACTATATTTGGACTGCGGTGTTGGGCAGGTTCGACCTGTTTTACTAACCCATACTGACAATTTCCAGGAAAAACTAAGTCACTACATGCATCTGTGTGCAACTTTCTCTGTGGAAACATCCTGTCAGTAATGAACTGCTGCTTCACCTGTTGCTGTTAATGAACTTCAAACAATCACCTGTGTGAAACATGCATGGAGAAATCTTCACCTCCTTACCCAAGATGAGAGACGTGGTCCTCTGCCACACATTTCGATCCTTCCAGTTGGCTCCCTCTAGCATCTGGCTAATTAAGTTAACCTGGGTCACTGTCACAGTGATCATAATGGATTTATTCCTGGTATGCATTATCTGGCAAGCAGGGTGCATATCTTTAATTCCAGAGAGACAGATCCCACAGCTCACTGTGTAGCCAGGATCCATGAGATCCATGATAGCAGACTGCCATCTTTTTTTTTTAAATACTTCTCTCTAAGGCCCACTTAGCACTCTGCTCCTCTGATTACTGTGCCCACACCCCACTGATTCCTCAAATGCTCTTTGCCATGCTACCTCTAGCACAGAAAGATTTCAGGGGCACAGTATGTATGCATCAATTATGCAGAATGAAGAATATGGTAACAAAGTAGATACTGAGTATGTGCAACAGAGTATGATCAAATACTTAAACAAAACAGTAATCTTGCTAACAATGAGCACGTCCATGTAACCTAACCTCATTCCAGTTGTCCCTAGCCATTCAAATGTTGCATGCAGCCCCACCTTGCTTTGAAGTCACCAACAGTACCTGACAGACATACAGAGGGTATGCCAATGTCATACCGGAGTTCAGACCAAGGAAGGACCTTAATGTTGCTCAGTGTCCATTCTACTAGAAAAGACTGGACACTGGAGAGCTGAGATGCCTAGTTGAGGACCCTCAATATTGATATTTTACAGAAATAAAAACTTGCTTGTAACATATCCTTGTCAGAAAGCAAAGTAGAAGGCAGCTGTGGTCTCTGGATCCAGAAACACCAAAGTGAGACGGCAAAGGTGTCAGCTTGAAGATGCATATATAGCAAGTTACACCAACTAGCTAGCTATAGGTTTATTTAGACAGTTATCCTCCCCCAAGAGGTTATCGAAGAAGACTGAAGGTGCCCCAAGACTTCCAAGACAGCACACTTGAATTGTGACGCCAAGGGAGGGATATCCTGAGGCTCCAAAGACTCCTTGTCCAGATATGTAAGTGTGAAGAAATTAGGCAGGGTGACCAAATGATATCAAATGGGGAAACAGGCCAATGTACACCAAACCTCAACACTTACAAAGAAACATCAAACAAAGGGTTGTTCAAGGGGAATGCTACACAGTCAAATGAATTCATCAAACCTGTCCATTACAGAAACAAAACCACCCATAGGTTCGTAGGATGATACTACGCTACTGGCCCAGAGGCCCTTACAAGCCAAGTCAAGGATTTTGCCCATATTCTCACAAAGTTAGCACCTGTTTCCCCTGTCCAGCATGGACACATGTGGGATCCCAGGGGTGTTTTTTCTGTTTCCCATCCAGCCGTCCAGGTTCCTCTTAAAGAGGGCTAGAGAGGTACTCTGCTTGAGATGGAGAGGAAGTCTATTCCATAGATGGGGAGTCCTTGGGACAGAAATCTATCCTGCCAACACATGCAAGGGATCATATCCTCGGAGTCTTCATGGGGGTCTAAAATGGAGTACATTATCCCCTAAAAACACATGCAAGGGATCACACAGAAAGTCACACAAGACTGACTATACGAGTGGCACCTGTGTGTGGCAGGTAAACAGTCGCTCCCACACAGACACACACACACACTCTTCCTAATGGCAGCACATGCAATAGGAATGGCAAAGCCTGCAATGGTCTTGGTACTAACACCACCACGTATCCTGGAGTGGAATAATCCTACTGACACCTCCCTTACTGAGTAGTGAGTGACTCTACTGAGGCTAAGAGAAGATCAAATTAGATGACCCAAAAGTTGTTAATACCACAAGATACACTCTCGGGGTAACAGCCAGAGCTAGGCACCCCTAGCCCTCCAGTCCTCTATGGCAGCACTGGTCAGTGTTGACTCAAGTCATTCATAGCTAAGGATGCACTTTACACTTGTGAAGACTTCAAGACTGACCTCAACAATGAATTTTCCTCAGAAGGGCTAGCTCTTTACCGGTCCTATGATCAGTATAAAAAGCTTAACCTAAGACTCAGGCTGCATTGGAAACCCACCTGCCTTTCTCTACAAAGCTGCATTACAAAAAGTACAGTTATGCAAATTGTGCTTACCTATAAAAGCAGATGGTCAAACTCCTAAGTCCTGCAGTAGCCTTTTGCCTATATGGGTTTGGTCTTGCCCAAGACACTACAATCAGCCAGCTTCCAAAATCTCTACCACACACACACACACACACACACACACACACACACACACACACACACACACACACACACACACACACACACACACACACTTCCACTCTGACTGCTACTGGGCATTCCTGAAGAAGGAAAATCAGCAGTCAAACTGAGAAATGTTGAGGAATTCTTTGCCCTAAAGTTAAGAAGAAGTGCACTCATCCTGAACTAGGCAAACAAGAACTAACCCTATATACCACTAGGGGGGTGGTGGGTAAATGCAATTACTAAAACAGTGAAGAATTTAAAACTTCTACTGTTGTGGGTAGGTGCAGCTTCCACAACTGTATTATGTTCAGCATTCCAATTGCTGCAGTAGACTTTAGGCTATATGGGTTTGTAACGCCCGTGCCTTGGCCCAGTAATCAAGGAGCCTCAATCCTCACCACTAACACCAGAGAGGACATCTCACATATGGTTAAAGGATAACAAATACACAACTGCAATTTCCCTTAAGAGCACACACAGATCACGGTCAGTCCGGGGTTGGTGGCTCCCTTGCTTTCCAGGTCCCCAATAAGACTCCACACTGGCACAGCTATAGGGTCCAGATCTCAGCCACCTGGGCAAGCTAAAATATCCAGCACCCTCTTTGTCCAACCAGTGCTTCGTGTCCCTGCCCAAGCAGCTGACACACAAACACTTCGAGATGAGAGTTTATACAACCACACAGTCACTTCTGGGGAAGGCTGGCACAGGTTCTCCAGCTGTGCCCCTTTTACCCAGACTATACGGTAGTTCCACCTGCCACCACCCACTAATAATTATCAGCTACTCAAAGGCCCTTAAAAGGGTGTCCAATTATTACTGTGCAATATTATTATGCAATTGGTAGTTTAGCCCAGGGTTAAAGCTATAGGAGTGGCTTTGCACAATTTTATCAAAGGCATACAAGTACTCTAAAGAGCTTAAATTATCTCTACACAAACCAGCCACAGTTAAAAGGTTTTAAAATATTTAAAAATAAATAATTAAAACCACAATACAATACTTTCTACTACACAGAGCTAGTCAAGAGTTCAGAGATCACACAGGAATATTTAAAATAATTCAGCAGTACAGTTCTGTCATTGAAGAAAAACAGTCTAATCATTCTAGTTTCTAGCTATCTCTAAAAGAAAACACAGGTCTAAGATAACTTACATACAACAACGGGCAGTGCTGTGAGTTGGATGATCAAGACAAAATTGCTTAATAATCTCTGGTTCTCTCTATTTAAATTGAATTTGCAGTTCTGATGAACATTACATCATTTTTTTTACACTTTCCTGAAGTTCCCAGGCTACACACTAACTGCATTTACATTCTTAACATCTCCCTTTTGTTATCTTGCAGCCGGTCAGGAAACAGAGCAATAAAGGATATTCCACATGTAAATTCTGGTCATTAACTTTAGTCCTAAAACAATAGGCAGGAAGCCTTCATCTAGTCCGGCTGGAGCCAAATTGTAAACATCAAAGACAGTCATGAAATAATTTTAATTTCAAAGGACAGACCATAAATGCTTGACTTAGCTTTCTTTACAGCAGAGAAAAATGTTGCTACATTGTTTTAAGTTCAATATTTCACAGCATATTCTTTCATTTAAGAAAACAAGCTTGTATTTCAACATTCATATTTACAAAGGACAGAATAATGTACCAAATTCTATTTCACTAGGCTGGAATCCTTCACCCATCTGTACCAGTCTTCACACCCCCCCCCCAAGACAAATCAAGCTAGTTTTTCAAGTGACCCTTGAAAAACACCACTTCAGAGGGTCAGGTCTATATGAGAATACCTACCCCATTCCCTGTCTTGAGAGCCCATCTGCATTGGCATTGCTACTCCCACTACGGTGCTACACTGACATATCATATGTTTGCAACCCTAGGCTCCATCTTAGCAACTTGGCATTTTGCTGGCTGCCTCTGTTTAACCATATTAGGGGGTTGTGATCTGTCATAACAGTGAATTTCCTTCCATACAGATAAGGCTGAAGTTTCTGCAATGCCCACACTATGGCTAGACATTCCTTTTCTACAGCTGCATAGCATTCCTCCCTGGGATGAAGCCTACGACCGAGATAAACTACTGGGTGCTCTTCCCCCTCTGAAGATCTAGCTAAATACAGCCCCATCCCCATGGTTTGAAGTATCCACCTGAACAACAAATTCTTTGCTGTAATCTGGACTGGCTAACACAGGGGGTCCTCCCAAAACTTCTTTAAGCTTCTGAAATGCCGGCTCACATGCTGGGGTCCACACTACTTTATCTGGACTGTTCTTCCTTGTCAGGTCTGTGAGGGGAGCAGCTATGGTACTACAACTGGGGACGAACTTTCTGTGGTACCCTGTTGTCCCTGAAAATGCCCTCACCTGCTTTTTAGTAACAGGTGCAGGCCATGCCTGAATGGCTTCCACTTTGGAAGGTTCTGGCCTTATCTTACCACTCCCCACTCTATGTCCTAGGTAGGAGACCTCCGCCATACCAACCTGACATTTGCTCGGCTTAATGGTCAACCCTGCTCTCTGTAGTCTGCCTAGCACCTCCCTGACATGCTGAAGGTGCTCTGGTCAGGAATGGCTGTAGATGGCAATATCATCTAGGTAAGCAAGGGCAAACCCTCCTGCTCCTGCTAGGAAATGATCTACCAGCCTCTGGAAAGTTGATAGGGCATTTTTCATCCCAAAGGGCATCTTTGTGAACTCATACAAGCCAAAAGGGGTCACAAAGGCTGACTTCTCTCTAGCACTGGGAGCCAAGGGCACCTGCCAGTAACCCTTGGTAAGATCAATGGTTGTAAGATACTTAGCCCCACCCAGCTGCTCTAGCACCTCATCTGTCTTAAGCATGTGGTAAGCATCCGACTCGGTGTGACTATTTCATTTCCTGTAGTCCACACAGAACCTGGTGCTGCCATCCTTCTTTGGCACCACTCTGGAGGCCCAGGGACTGTTGGACTCTTCAATCACCCCTAGTTCCAACATCTCCTGTACCTCCTCCCTCAGAGTCTGTTTGACTCTCTCAGGCACCCTATAAGGGGCCTGGCTAATAGGCCTTTGGGGTCCTGTATCCACCTGGTGCTGCACCAGGTGGGTGCACCCTGGTTTCCCTGTGAACATGTCCTCAAATTCCTGCAACACTGCAAGGATTTCTCGAACTTGGGTAGGAGGCAGCTGATGGGACATTGCTACCCCTTCCACTGAGGTGTCAGCTCGAGCCTCACTGAGGAGATCAGTCCCCAGATCTCCCTCAGACTCCTCCTGCAATCCACTGCAAATGCTCAGCACAAGGGCCTCCCTATCATGGTAAGATTTCATCATGTTAACATGGTACAATTTGTGCCACTGCCATCTGCCTAGCAGATCCACCATGTAGTTAACATCACTTAAATTCCTTACCACCTTGTAGGAACTCTCCCAAGCTGCTTGCAGCTTGTTGTGTCTGACAAGAATGAGAACCATTACCTGCAGCCCCACAGCATATATCTAGTAGAAGCATTCCTGTCATACCACAACTTTCTCTGTTGTTGAGCTTCTGTCAGGTTCTCCTGGGCCAAGTCCATGAGTTCTCTGAGCCTTGTCCTGAGGTTTAGGACGTAAGCCACAACAGACTTCTTGTGAGACTCGCACTCACCTTCCCACTCATCTCAAATTAAATCTAGCGGTCCCCTCACCCTATGCCCATACAGCAACTCAAAGGATGAAAAACCTATGGATTCCTGGGAAACCTCTCTGTAAGCAAACAGATGGGGCAAATATTTGTCCCACTCCCTCTTAAACTGATCTGCAAAATGCCCATAGCATGGACTTGATTGCAGAGTTTAACCTCTCAACAAGACCATTAGTCTGGGGATAGTAGAGGGTCATCATCATGTGCTTCACCCCAAAGGACTTCCACAGAAAAGACAGCAGGTCTGACATGAAATTGGCACCTCTGTCAGTCAGTATTTCTTTTGGGAAACCTACCCTGCTGAAAATCTCTAACAAAGCATTTGCCACCTTTTCTGCCTCAATGGAGGACAAAGCCACTGCCTCAGGGTATTGTGTAGCATAATCCACTACCACTAGGATATTCTTTTTTCCTGTGGAACTTGGGGTACTCAGAAGACCCACAATATCCATAGCTACCCTCTGAAATGACTCCTCAATCACTGGCAAAGGCATCAAAGGAGCTCTCACCTTGTCTCCTGCCTTGACTACCTTTTGGCACTGCTCAAAGGTCCTGCAGTACCCTGTTACATCTCTGGAAATTCCAGGTGAATAGAAGTTCTGCATAATATGCCTCTTTGTACGCTTTATGCCCATATGAACTGCAAAGGGAATATAATCGGCTATGGTTAGAAGTGCCAGATGGTAGCCTCTAGGCACTACCAACTGTTGTACTCTCTCAACTTCTAGCCCTCCCTCAGGTGTCCACTCTCTGAATAGAAACCCTTTGTCCCAGTATACAGATTCCCCCTTTCCTTGAGAATTAGGTGCCTCCCTAGCTACCTGCCTCAGGCCTTGCAATGTAGGGTCTGAGAGCCGAGTCTGTCTCAACTCTCTCCTTGTAACCCTTCCCAGCTCCCCTTCCACAGGAAGTCTGGCATCCTCTGACAGTGGTGCCCATCAGCCTGGGTACTACTACTCACCTCTACCTTTGCAGTCACTCTTTCCAAGGGAACATCAGTACCCACAAGCAGCTGTGGCTCACCTTCAGTCTCACTGCTACAGCGTAGCTCACTCCCTTAAGTAACCACCTCACCAATCCTGATTGCAAGTATGCAGTCTGCCTGGGTCTCCCCCTGGCTACCAGACCCACATGCTTGTCTCCTAGCCTGACCGCGTGTAACTGCATAAGCACATGGTACTGCCTCATCCAAATCCTTACCTCTCAGGACATCTGCAGGATGGTAGTTTAGTACCCCTGTTGTCTCAAGACAACCTACTATTAGCATTTTGTCTTTCCCACATACTGACTCCTTCACCTTTTGTTCCCCACCTTGCCTCCGTGGACACCTGTATGCCACATGGCCCCACTGGTTGCATCCAAAACATTTAACCCTAGCTCCTGGATGTGTACCTGGACTAGTGGCTTCCCCTGCTACTGGCAGATTCTGTTGTGGCAGTCTGTGCTGCCCACCATGGGTTCTTTTAGACCCATGAGCAGTACTGGGGGTCCCCTTCTTGTGCAGGGCTGCCCTGCTTGCCAGGTGTAGGTCTCCCTTCTTCCTCAACTCATCTGATGTAGCGCATTTGTCTATCAGCTAACCAGATCCTCATGTCCTCAGGCAAGTGCTAAGGGCTTGTTCCCTCACCAAAAGGTCTGCCAGCCCTTCAAAAGTGGTGACCTGACATCCACTCACCCACTTATGGAAATAACTGCTCAGTTCAGCAACAAATTCACACACACTTTCATCTGCCTTGCGTCTTTTCTCACAAAACCTTTTCCTATGCGTTTCAGGTGGTAGCTTAAACAGTTCTGAAAGACATTTCTTAACAGCAGTATAATCAAAACATGCAACGTCAGACATTTTAAGTAATGCAGTTACAGCTTTACCATGGAGTAAGGGGGTCACAGGAACCATACCCAGAGCCCTTGGTCAACTTCATACTGTTTACATACCCTCTCAAACATATGAATGAAACTATCAAAATTATCCCCCTCTTTAAACTGCGGAAAATAATTACTGACCTCTTGTGCTTCTGGGGTCTAGTTACTCCCTTCCCCATTACCTCCATGACTCTGGCAAAGAGTCAGAATCTTCTTCTCATGCTGCCTCAGTCTTTGCTTTTCCTCAGCTTCCAGACGGAACAGTTTCTCGTTCTCCTCAGCCTGTAGACTCCTCAGTCTCTCAGCTGCTTCTATTTCCAAATGCCTGGCCTCCAACTCAAGTCTCTTTAACTCCAGCTGGATTTTTAAGTCTACTGCAAAAAGGTTGAGCTGTCCATTCTTTGAGGGTATTATATCTCCAATGCCAGTCTGATTGTCCTCTTGGTTGCTGTTTTCGGATGCAGCTGTAATCAAGGCTGCAATCAGGTCTGCCTTAGTCAGGTTTCCATGCACTAGTCCCCTAGCTTGGCACATCTATGCCAGCTGGCTCCTTGTCAGCTTTCCCTACTCCTCTGCTGACATGTTGCCTGCTCACCCTGACTAACTAAGCTAACAAAAGAAATAAAACAATTGTGATCTGAACTCTGAGTATTCATTGTGTGGCTGTTTTAGAGTACAAAACACCTTCAAAGCTCACTATACACAAGCTACAGGATTCACTCTATCCACACCACTACAAGCCAATTAGTATTTGCCAACTAATTAATATGTGATGTGGATATCCCAACACTACCACCAATTAATATGTGATGTGGGTGCCCTGGCCCAGCAATCAAGGAGCCTCAATGCTCACAACTAACACCAGAGAGAGCGAATCATATAGGAGGAAAAGGATAACAAATACACACAATAAAGTGCAATTTCCCTTAAGAGCACACAGAGATCACAGTCAGTCTGGGGTTGGTCGCTCCCTTGCTCTCCAGGTCCCCAATAAGACTCCCCACTGGCACAGCTATAGGGTCCAGATCTCAGCCAACTGGGCAAGCTAAAATCTCCAGCACCCTCTTTGTCCAACCAGTGCTTCGTGTCCCTGCTCAAGTAGCTGACACACACACACTTTGAGATAAGAGTTTATACAACCACACAGTCACTTCTGGGGAGGGCTGGCACAAGTTCTCCAGCTGTGCCCCTTTTACCCAGTCTATATGGTAGTTCCAGCTGCCACCACTCACTAATAATTATCAGCTACTCAAAGGTCCTTAAAACGGTGTCCATTTATTACTGTGTAATATTATTATCCAATTGGTAGTATTGCCCAAGGCTAAAGCTATAGGAGCAGCTTTGTACAATTTTACCAAAGGCATACAACTACTCTAAAGAGCTTAAATGATCTCTACACAAACCAGTTAAAAGGTTTCAAAATATTTAATAATAAATAATTAAAACCAAAAGACAATACTTTCTACTACACAGAGCTAGTCAAGAGTTCAGAGATCACACAGAAATACTTAAAATAATTTAGTACAGTTCTGACATCACAGAAAAACACAGTCTAATCTTTCTAGTTTCTAGCTATCTCTAAAAGAAAACACAAGTCTAAGATAACTTACATAAAACAGGCAGTGCTGTGAGTTGGATGATCTAGACAAAAATGCTTAATAATCTCTGGTTCTCTCTGTTTAAATTGCAATTGCAGTTCTGATAAACATTACAACATTCATTTACACTTTCCTGGAGTTCCCAAGCTACATATTAACTGCATTTACATTTTTAACATCTCCCTTTTGTTATCTTTTAGCTGGTCAGGAAACAGGGCAATAAAGGACATTCCACATGTAAATTCTGGTCATTAACTTTAGCCTTACAACAATAGGCAGGAAGCTTTCATCTAGCCCGGCCAGAGCTGAATTGTACACATCAAAGACAGTCATGAAGTAATTTTAATTTCAAAGGACAGACCAGAAATGCTTGACTTAGCTTTCTTTACAGCACAGAACAATAGTGCTACATTGTTTTAAGTTCAGCATTTCACAGCAAATTCTTTCATTTAAGAAAACAAGCTTGTATTTCAACATTCATATTTACAAAGGACAGAATTATGTACTAAATTCTATTTGACTAGGCTGGCAGCCTTCACCCATCTGTAAGAGTCTTCACAGGGTTGATTACAGATACAGATGCAGGAGCTGTGGAGAATGATCCTAGCAAAACCAGTCCTGAAGCTAGACAAATAAATCCAGTATGTAATGCCTTGTGCAGGTATTGAAGCTAGACAAATAAATCCAGTATGCAATGGCTTGTGCAGGTATATAAAGAGGGCCATGTAACTGTCTCTAGAAACCTTCTGGTATCCACCCCTTTTCAATATACTATCAAAGACATGTTCCTTGGAGAGTGTACCTTAATACTGCCTGGAAGTGGTTTACAATGGTGGGTATAACAAAAGGCATTAGCCAAGGACAACCAACTATAAATAGTCTGACACTGGTTGTCCTTTCTTAGCCCCAGCATAAGAAATAAACAGCTGATTGTTTTTTTTTCTAAATTACTTGGTTCTGTCAAGACAGTACCTAAGCTGCCTATGCAAGTCCAAAGTATGAACAATCTTTTCTCTCCATCATGGTGTGTTATGCTAGAACATTGGGAGATTGCAGGCCTGATTCAAAGAAACTCTGAAATAACCTTGGGCATGGATGACAGATTTGTTCTTACTGATACCTTCTCCCAAAAGCAGACCAGAGAGGGTTAACCCACCAAGAGACCTAGCAACTCAGATACTCATCTTGCAGATGTCAGAGCAAAAAGATTAGTTTTCCATGTAATGAATCTTAAATCTGCTTATATGCAAGTGCAGATGGAGGCGAGGTGAACTCTTCCAGCAAAAGTTAATATCTTAAGAAGCAACCAGTCTGCAAGGTGATCTCAGATGAAACACTCCTATCAGAAAACAGAAAAGTCTCCATAGGCAGACATACTGAAGTGTCACTCTTTGTTATTGTTTCCTTCCTACCATCTCTAGTTGTTTCTTAAACATGAAAGAGGAATTGGGAGATTTGAAAGTGGGGGAGGGGGAGTGAAAAATCTTAAAATCTCTCAGAATTAATTTTCTTCTTTCACCATATTATTGGTGGACTTGAGTAGTGCTGAAGGCTGTTTGACACGATTAACTGTCTGTAATAATTTCTTAGATAAGATCAGAAAATCATCTTTACTTACAGACTATCTTGCGAGACCAACCACGAAAAGAAAAACTGTGCCCCTACAATGGGTCTCTTTACTGGACACATCCAGTATCATCTTCTACTAAAACTCTCAGTTAAGCTGGTTCTCCCGTGTTCAGTCTAGACACTGGAACACCCAAAGAAGATGCGGCTGCCCCTAGTTCCTGGAAGCTGAAAATGCTACATCAGAAGATGCTGGACAGGTTTTAAGTGAGTGGTCTGAGGAACAACCAATGGTTACTTCAGGTTATCCCACTATTGGCCGAGGCACAGAGTGAGCCTACATAGTTGGCAGGGGCTATCATGTAAGTTTTTTTTTTCTTTTTAGTAACTGCAGAAGTCAGACTAGTAGAAGTGGGGTAATTATTCATGTTGTGACCGAGGATGTGTTGGATGCAGCCAAATCACTGGAACGAGTCAGCTGTAAGGTAAATAGTCAAAATTTTACACAAGCAGCACATTACATTTATCCCAAAAAGAAAATTCTCAAAAACACAGTAAAGCATAAGCAGTACACTAAAATGCTGTCAGAAACTCCTTAGGAAGTAAAATTCGCCTGGCAGACACAAATTGTGGGTAAGCTGTCACAGAGTAAACACAAGTCCTACATAGCGTGTAAAAACACAAGTTGTACACTACAATCCTGTCAGAACCCCTTAAAAGCGAAATTAGTCTGACAGAAATAAATGGCATGCGAGTTGTTACAGACTGAACACAAGTGCTAAAAGGTCTGTCTTCATAACTGCTCAGATGAAACACTTCCTCGCATTTAACATTTTATAAATAAATAAATAAAGTTTGTATATGCAGTTCATTTCCACATCAAATAAGCCCTCACACTAGCTAAAGCTAAAAAGAGTTGTCCCAGACAGGAAACATAAGATAGTTAAAAAAAATAACAGGTTTCTTAAAGGGACCACAACAAAACAATAACAAAAATAATAAATTATTATTATTATTATTATTATTGCTATTACTACTACTATTAATCCCTATTTAACTAGACAGGACCACTTTACACAAAGTCCCTTTTTAGGATCAGCATGGGAATAATGACAGATTAAGTGACTGAGGGCTGAGGGAATCTAACCCTGTGCAACACGAACTAGAGCTTGCAACCTTAACCAATGTGCCAACTATACACTTTAAAGGTAAAAAAAAAAACTTTATATATACATACGTATATATATATATATATATATATATATATATATATATATATATATATATATATTTATTTGTGTGCATATATGTGTATGTGTACATTAAACACATTAGTTCGGTGGGATGCCAGGAAGTAGCTGAAAGGCTGGCTGGCTGCTGCTCTTGTGAAGCCTCTGAGCTGCTTCTTCAAGAAGCTGCAAGAAAGTTCTAAAGATTTTTTTTCTCTGACTGCTAATTTTCCCTTCTCAGGGCTGACCAATCAGCAGCAGTAAGAGTGAAAGTGTGGGAGGGAGCCATAGCTTTTAGAAGCTGGCTAGTTGTATTTTCGGCAAGACACAACCCATATAGCCTAAAAAACTATTGCAGCAGGGGAAATGATGAACACCAAGCAATGCTAGAGAGAAGTTCAGCAGAAATGTGAAAACCACAAACAGTAGAGAATATAAGGACACAAAAAGTTTACTAGTGACAGCAACAGACAAGTTATGAACTGTGCAAGTGGCAACCAACAGCTGGTGGAGTTAGATAAACATTATACGCAGTGTGCATCATCACAAACATGGGATTTTCCCTGAGCAAAACTTGCCATATTTTAAATGCTGGAAAAGATGAACCGAACCATAACACCCATGGAGGATCTACAATATTAGATATGTTTTCATATTGCTCATGCTTTAACTCCTTTTCTTATTCCCCTTCTTTGTCATTTTGTTCCTCTTCTTACCGGAGTTTTGGAAAAAAAACACTGATACAGATTTTTTTTCTTCTATAGTTTATCACTTCTCTAAGAAATAAGCTAATTTTCCTGGTTATCATTTCACCTCCTTGTCATGTTTTAATTAAAGATGACACAGGCAAGGCAAGAATCTCTGACATTCTTTCCCAACAGATAACATAAAACCAGTTCTACTCCTAGGCAGGGATTAGAGTGCTATACTGACACTAATGGTACAAATGGCACTAAAAATATGAACATGAGAAAAAAGGCATTACTGAATGGTATAAAGCAGTAACAAATGTGACAGTTATAGTTATTTTATTAGTAAAGAACAAATAGAAGTGAGCCAGAATGGCATTAAGGAATCTCCATTCTTACATCACATAAAACATACACAGGAAAGAAGACCAATTATGTGTTACTTACTTTAACAGTAGCACAAAGAAGTCCAAATCAAGCTGTTGCTTAACACCACAGGCAAACAGCCTTAGCACCACAAAACTGAAAAATAAGATTTACCGATTCAAAACAAACATCACTGATCTAATATAGAGTACAGCAGCAAATAGGTTTTCGGGACTTACCCATTAACGGAATTGAAAAGCTTCTTATATTCCTCTTCTGGAAGACCAATCCTGACAAAAGACAAAAGGATTAACATATCAGACTATAGTGTATTTTTAGGTAAGAATGAAATAGAATTCAGCATTGCAACAATGCAGACAAAAACAGCTTACTTGGATCTCTAGGAGAAAAAAAATATATAAAAAAGAATAACTTCAGCTGTTTGCAATGATAAATCAGTCACACTATATTATAGCAGAGATACATGCATTAATACTAGTGACTGTTATAACGCAAGAAAGGTTAAGGCCCACAAATTAGCATGCTTAGCAATATAATATGAAATGGTGAAACGACTGCACAACTAATGGATTTCATATTACCATTAGGCTCATTTCACAACTTTTAGTGCATGAGGAAAATGTGGTACCAAATATGAATGACTACTTTGACAGGAAGATGTCTTTTACAAGTGTGTTAAGCACGGTCTTATTTGAGATACTCTTACACATGCTGAGGTAGAGAATTCTATATAGTGGGTACAATAATGCTGCAACCAGAGCCACTAAGTACACTAAGGAATTTGTACATTTCAAAAAAAAATCCTGAGGACCTCAATTTCTTGGCTGGGCAATAACATTTTAGAATACTACAAAGAAAGTTGAGTGTGCAGTCAGTTGTATAAATGAGCTTATGCATTTAAATCAAATGAATAAGACTGAACATTTGTTAAAGCTCCAGCCAAACTAGGTCCTGGAGTGAAAGCATAGTGTGTGACCTACTCACCATCATACCTCCCAACTGTCCTGAATTACTCGTTTTTTACCAAGTTTTGGGGTCCAAAAATGGGGTGCCAAAATTCCCCGAGTGGCACCCCTTAATTTCCGATTTTTGTCTTTTGTTTTTTATTTTTCGCACTTTCATTGCAAGCATGATGACGTCAGCACTCCCGTCAGGGCTCCCAGCCTGTCGGAATTCAGCTTGCGCACGTATTTCCATCTCAAATTTGTGAGCGGGAATAGCTTGTTTGTGGATATCTCACTCCTGCCTTTCCGTTTCTGGATTTTATTTTATTTAGAAGCTCCAGTTGTGAAAGACGCGCTCGCGGATTGTAGTTAGAAGCACTGTTGGCTTGTTTGTGGATGTAGCGCTCGTGGTGGTTACAAATTGGAGGTAATTAGAAGGCTCGTCGCCTGGCTGCAAACAAAGTAAGGAACTTGAAAAAAAAATATTGAATCTACGATTTCAAGTGCGTTTAAAATGTGATTTTAGGTAAATATCGGAAGCACCAAAGGAAATGATCTCTGCATTATTTTACAAGAAGCAAAGATTTTGTCTTATTTACTTATTTCTATGTTAAGTGTAGTAATTTGCTGATCTCAAGAAAATACATTTCAGCCAAAGTCTGAAGCGGCAGCAATAGAAAACCCGGCAGCAACTAAAAGTACTTTGTGGCCTTGATACAGCACTGTACATACATACAAACATTGGGTAGTTTCAGATGAGTTACAATAGCTTACGTGGTTTTACAAATTGTTTTAACTGAAGCATGCCATAAGTATAATGTAATTACAGAGAATCTTTTGTTTTGTCAATGGAGATTTGTTAATTTCTGTACTATCGGACTCTGAATATCAAGCCTTGATTTTAAACTCATGCTTTGTATACCGAGTCTGAGATCACTGAACATTGGAGGTAATAAAATTGTACTCTCACCTCCAAGGTTGAGTGAGTTTAAGTTTATCGAGTCACAGTGGGAGTAGAGAGGGGCTTGTCCCCCCCTAGAAAAGGTTGTTTTTGGAACATTTTTAAGAGAATTATTTATTTTTGCCACAGATGTGACATTAGTATTACATATTTACATTAATATCTATTAATTATTTAACCAACTATTTATTTATTTTATTTATTTTACATTTGTTAACCGGGAAATTCCGACTGGACCAGGCCCATTTTCAGCGGAGGCCCGAGGAGAAAAGCTCCGGCATCAAGTTATACAAATACAGTAGATCCAGCATAATACACAAAACAGGTTACATCATGTATGCTGAGCATAGTAATATAACAAGAAATTAATAAAACACTCCAGGTAAAAGAAGATATAGAACGTAGGCAAAAGACAATGTCAGTTACAGTACATCCAGCATAATGCACAAAACAGGTTTTATCATGTATGCTGAGCATAGTAATATAACAACAAGAAATTAATAAAGCACTCCAGGCAAAAGAAGATATAGAACATAGGCAAAAGACAATGTCAGTTACAGTGCATCCAGCATAATGCACAAAACAGGTTTTATCATGTATGCTGAGCATAGTAATGTAACAACAAGAAATTAATAAAACACTCCAGGTAAAAGAAGATATAGAGCATAGGTAAAAAGACAATGTCAGTTATACATTGGTAAGAGAAGAAAATATATCAAGTAAGATTCTACAGTTAAAAGTACCCTTTCAGATGACCAAGCCCACAGAGGATCAGAGATCCAGCATGTGATCAGAGAGGAGTCCGAGGCGTTAACAGTAGTATGGGTAAGGTTATGTGATACAACAGCATAACCAGGTACTAAGAAGATGTGATTTCAGGGAGTTTTTGAATATGGATGTGTTAGGGCAATGGACACGGATAGGGGAAGAGAGTTCCAATTTCTGGCAACGGTGTGGGAGTAGAGCCCTTTCCCTGCATTATTGTTAGCCTTGGTGATGGAGAGGAGAGATTTTTCAATGGATCTTAGGTACCGGTTTGCAGTATAGACAGTTAAGTAGGTTGGATAATGAGGGTTTTTTCAGGATATTTGAGAATATTGTAGGCTGTGCCCAGCTGGTGATAGTTAAGTAGCTGTGGTAGCTCAAGCCATTTTAGTTCTTTTAGTGCAGCACAGTGTTGGGTTCTATAGGATGAGTTAGTAGCAAACTTGGCTGTTTTATTGTAGCATGATTCTAGTTTGTCTAGGTCACATTGTCTGATTTGGGTAAAGATAGGTGCTGCGTATAATAGAGTTGAGAGGAGGTGGCTTTGTGCATGTGACTCTTGCTTTTTGTGAGAGAAAGGACTTATGCCTGTATAGGGAGCCTATATTTTTGTGTACTAGTTTTATGGTATGTGAGATGTGAACATCAAAGTGGAGATTATTGTCTATTTCAATGCCAAGAAGTTTGGTATGGTTAGAAGGAGAGATGGTGGTGCCATCCCTTAGATGTTATGGTAAAGGAGAGGGTTTTTTTTTTTTTATCTATTAGGGGTAAATAGTAGCAGTTTTGTCTTTTTGGGATTTAGAATTAGTTGGATACCTGATAACCATTTTTCTACTGAGTTAAAGGTATCTTGAGTGAGTGTATGTAGGGTGGTGGGAGATGAGGCGGAGCAGATTACGGTTGAATCATCTGCATATTGTATATGTGTGTGGCATGTTGTGTAGAGCTATTGAGGTCATTTGTGAAAATAGAGAACAATAGTGAGCCCAGTATAGAGCCCTGTGGGACTCCTATGGTGGTTGGAAGTTGTGTAGACAGAGTTCCTTTCCACTGGACTGACTGTTGCCGGTCAGATAGGTAGCTTCTGAACCAGGCTGTAGTAAAGGAGGTGAAGGATAATCATGTTAGTAAATCTAGTAGAATGGAGTGGGAGACCATAGCAAATGCTTTTGAGAGGTCTAGGGAAATGGCTGATATATATTTGTTATCATTCCTGTGAAGGTTTATATGATTAGTGAAGGATAGAAGAGCGGTGGTAGTGCTGTGATGTGGACGGAAACTGTGTTGTGTGGTAGATAGTAGATTGTGTGTGTTAAGAAATGTCATCACTTGCAAGTGGATGTATTTCTCAAGAATTTTGGATAAGGGGCAAAGGATGGCAATAGGTCGGTAGTTGGAGAATTCGTAAGAATTACCTCCTTTATGGAGAGGAATGATGTGAGATACTTTCCAGAGTTTGGATATGTAGGATTCTAGTATGGAGCGGTTGATTAGGATGGACACAGGATATGATAGGGAGTCACTAGCCATTTTTAGGTATGCAGCAGGTATGTTAATCAGCTGCCAGTGTGGTTGGCTTTAGTTTTAGGAGTGTTCTGATAGTTGAGGTGGGTACTGGTGACAGGCTGAAAGAGGGGGTGATGTGGGATAGGTTAGGTTGTGATTGAGGTAGACTATTTTTGGTTATTTGATTGGACAGGGCTAAGACGGATTTAGTAAAATGGTTATTAAACTGAGAAGCTATATCTAGGGTATTGCTAGTAGAGTTGGGTGCTGGAGTAGTGGTTTTGCCTGGCTTTAGTAGGGAGTTAATGGCATGCCAGAAGTTTTTTGGATTTTCTTGAATATTTCCCTTTGGGCACTAAGAAAATAGTTTTGTTTGTTTAATTTGGATTCAGCCTTGCCCTTGTTTCTAAGCTGTTGATAGTATTGCCTAGAGCTAGAGGTCTTGTCAGTTTTCCAGATTTTCCAGGCTTTATCTCTAGCTTTTAGTAACGCTCTGGTGTCCCTATTTAGCCAGGGTGCATAGTTGGCTTTAACTCTGATCTTTCTGCTGGGAGCTAGACTGTTAAGGATGTTAGAGAAGGTAGTAATGAAGTAGTCTACTGCCTGGTCTAACCCAAGTGTCCGTAGTGGTACCCAGTTGCAGTGGCTTAGGACAGTATTTCGGTATTGTGGGGTAAGGTTACGGTCATCTCGTATGAATTTGTAGACTACTGGTTTGGGGTGTTTGGAGTGTTTGTGGACTAGGAAGGTGGGGAGATGATCACTTAGGTCATCTGGGAAACAGCCTACTGTACAGTTTTGTTTGGGATAGTTGGTTAGTGTCCAGTCCAGTATGGATTCTTTCTTTGATTTCTCATCTATTCTAGTTGGTTCTTCAATTAGTTGAGAGAACCCATATAGATTGATATGTGTAGAGGGGCTGCTGGAGTTACAGGCTGCCCAGTCAGTGTTAAGGTCCCCTAGTAGGATTGTTTCCTGAGGTAGACTGTCCTTTGTCCAGTGCAGGATGTCTTCTATTATGAGTGAGTTGTTGCCTGGAGTATGTAGCAGCATATTATATTGATCTTCTTGGTGTTTCTTATCTGGATAGGACAAAAAATAGGACTTCAGCATTTTGAAAAGTGGGTGGTGTGGTGTGCAGCAGCTGGAGGTTAAGGGTGTTTTAAAGAGAATGGCTACCCCTCCTCCTTTCCTGTTTGTTCTATCAGATCTAAGTGTATTATACCCTGGGGGGAGAAAGTCTTAATCTTGGATACTGGGTTTAAGCCAGGTCTCAGTAATGGTGAGTACATCAGGGTTGTAGTGGGCTGTGAATGTATGTAGGTCTGTTAGCTTGTTGGTAATACTTCTTATGTTGAGATTTAGGGTCAGCAGGTCAGATGTTTGTCTGGCTGAGAGGGGACCTGGATTTGGGTGAATGTCACCAGAGGTTAGCAGAGTTTATAGGAGTGTCAGTATGTGTTTTTTAATATTAATTATTTGTGAGCTTGGTCTATGAGAATTTTTCTTAGTGTGGAGAGATGGTGTCATTTTTGTTAGTAATATGTAGTTGTAAGATTTATGATTGTGGGGCAGATGTAGAAGTGTGAGTTGGTTTGAGAGGGTGGGCTAGTGTGGGTAGTGTGATAGGAGTAGTTGTGCAGTGGTAGGTTTGTTTGTAAGGAAGTTAGGAAGGTTAGCGATAGTAGAGCTAGAGATAGGGATGTGAGTGCGGGTAATATGATACTACTTTGAGTGAGTAGTACAACTAGGATTCCTGGTTGGTTGTGTGTGAGGGTAGAGGTGTGTTGTCTGGGAATGTGTTGTTGGGAGTGGGATCAGTGTTGGCTGTAAATGGATTGGAGGGTGGGCGAAGGTAGGATGAGTGGATTGGGCTAGTTGTTATGGAATTAGGGGGTTGGACTACTGGTCAGGTAATTAGGAGTTAGAATAAAAGTAGAAGTAGTGGGGGCGGGTGAGAATTGGGGGCAGGGAGGGGAGCGGAGCAAGCCCAAGCGCAGAGAGGGCGAGCGAAGCAGGTTAACACTGACTCCAAGTGTTTCTTTAGGCTTTGGTAAGTATGTAGTGTTAGCTTAAATGGTTATATGTTAAACTAAATTTTTAACTGTAGCTTAAACTGTATGCTTGCACCAAGTTATAGACTATGTTATGGGCACAGAGTATAATTTTCTGACATTCTTAAAAGGATATAGAATTAAAGCTGGGGTTAGTTACAGATGAAACAGGAGAGGAAATGAAATGCTACTTTATAGATTTGAGGATTTCTCAAAAGAAAATTGACTTTAGTTTTGGGGGGGGGCATTAACTGGACAGCATTATACAGCTGTTTATTCCGGGTGATGTACTCATCAGTACAGAGGTTTGATTAAGGAACTATACAGCAGAAATGTACTAATACACTAACATTTGTTTAAGTTAATGCAGGTAAGGTATTTTACTGTCTAGACACTTGGAAGTTAAGCACCTACATTAGTGTTTAGTCTCTTTAGTTGCAGGACAAGTGTCTGTGGGTGCCCAGTGCTCAAGAGAGAAGTTTGAAATTTCCACTGCTTGATATGAGGTGGGGGGGGGGGGGCAGAGACCTGCTTGACCTGAAGGATGGTTAGAGTGTATTCAGCTTAACCTGCATTGCACTTATTGCTTTCTGCCATACATCATCAGATGTATTTCATGTGGAAAGTAGATATTTTGTTGTATGGCCTCAGCTCTGTAGATAAAGAAGACAGTCAAAGGAATAGACCTGAATTTCAGATAGCTGTCTGGGATACGAAACAATGAACAATCATCCGAATTTCACCCTTTTCGTGTATGAGGATTTTCTTTGAATGTGGTGTGGGTTTCAATGCTGTTTCAATTAATGTGAGTTTCAAGGGTAGAGAAGTTTTAATGCAAAGTCTATTTTCGTTGTTCATAGGTTCATACTAGGCTATCTGCCCTGGGGCAATTATAAGCCTAGCCCGATTCTGTATGGCTTACGCCACCCCTTAATTTGAGTATACTGGGCCCTTTTTAAGGTTTAGTTTACTGTGCCTCTGTCTAATAGTGACACGGGAGTAATCCCTGGGACAAACCTACGATCTCCCATCCACCTATCGAGATTCTTCTTGAAGAGATTCAGTGAGGTGCTCTGCCTCACATGAACGGGAATTCTATTCCAGAGCGAAGGGAGCCTCTGGGTTATGAACCTGTCCCTCCAGCAAGTTTTATTTATTTCTGTGCTGAGGTTCAAGTCCCTCGAGCGTGTGGCTCTAAGGGATTTAGATTTACTGAGGTGGAGCAAGTCCATTAATTCTGCATTTGATATAGCTTTGTATGTCAGGCATAGATCGCCTCAAAGTAGGCGGTATGCAACTGAGTAGAGCTGGAGTTTTTTTAACCGAGCAGCATATGGCATCTGTTTGAGACCCTTGATCCTCTTGGTGAGATACTTTTGGGGTCTTTCTAATTGCTGCAGGTATCGGGTAAGGTACATCCCCAAAAGGGGTACTGTATTCTATGATGGGCCTGATGAGGGATGAATAAAGGGGCAAGATTACCTCTCTTGATCTAGATGTGAAACCCTTCGTGATGAGGTGGGCTATGTAGAAGGTCTTTCTAACCACTTTGGCAATGTGGTTTTCAAAGGAGAGATTGCTATCAACTTGGGTCCCCAGGTCCCTAATAACTTTCTCTGTACTTAATGGGTTTCCGCCTATGTGGTAATTTGTGGGCACATTGTTTTTGCCAAAGGGTATGACTATACATTTTTTGGCATTTAGCTTTAAACCATGGCACTGGCACCAGTTATCTGTCTCTGTGAGACCTTTTTGAAGGATGTTTGTGTCAGCTGGAGAGTCGATTATGGCACCCAGTTTGCAGTCATCTGCGAACTTGGTGAGCTATAGTCCTCCCACATTTGCCAGTACCTCGGAAAAGTATATACCGAACAAGAGTGGTCCCAGGACAGAACCCTGTGGGACGCCACTTGTGACCGGTTTCGAGTCTGACATGGCTCCAGCAACTCTCACTCTGTGGGTTCTGTCTTTGAGCCAGTTTGCGACCCATCTTGTGACATAGGGGTTTATATTTAAGCTGGATAGCTTATCTATGATGCCAGAGTGGGGTATTGTGTCAAATGCCTTTGCAAGGTCCAGATAGGCTGTGTGGACTACCTTCCCTTCATCTATGGCTTTGGTGACTGTTTTGAAGAAGTCAACCAGGTTCAAAAGGCAGGATCTGCCCTTGACAAAGCCGAACTGGGTAGGATCTAGTGTCTGTAGGTCCCCAATGTCTTTGTTTATGAGCTCCATGATGATCCTCTCCATAGCCTTGCAGACTTAGCTAGTCAGGCTTATGGAGAGAGAGTTTCCAGGGTCCGTAGAGGCTCCACCTTTGTGGAGTGGGACCACTGTTGCTGTAAGCCATTCTGTGGGTACATATCCTGTAGTGAGGCTGAGAATGTATAGCTGTTTTATTTGAGGGATTAGTTCCTCTTGGAGTTCATGTAGGATGCAACCTGGGACACTATCTGGTCCCATGGAAGCAGTGTTTTTTGCTTTGGAGAGGGCAGCCTTCACCTGAGCATCAGAGATGTTTGGGAGGCAGCCCTCTGCCGGGATAGATACTTGCTCTTTTGGGGGGGGGGGTGGAGAAGTTTGCACTGAACTTGTCTGCCAGGATATTGGCGATGTCTGTGGGTTCAGTGTATTTTTTGTCGTTTAGAATCAACTCAGAACAAGTCTGGGAGTTGCATCCCAGGTTCCTAACATAACTGAAAAAAGCCTTATGGTTGTCTTTGGTGTCCTGTGCAATTCTTTTCTCGAAGCTGGCCTTGGAGGATTTTATGAGGGATCGTAATTTTTTGCTAGTACTGATCAGAGATGCCTTCCCTATTAGGGATTTTGCTCTATCATGTAGTAGCTTCCTCCTTCTGTTGTACAGTTTATTTATGGCAGGGGTCCACCAGACTGGACGCCTACCTTTGGATGATTGGATCTTGGTTTTGTTTGGGATAGGCATGATCCATGCATTCCTGGAGATGTCCGTAGAATGCGTTTATATAGGATTCTGCAGTTTGGGCCGTAGTTTCCACTGGCCCTGGGGCCTTGAAGGATTCCACTTCGGTTTTGAGAAGTGAGAAGTTCACTTTTGAGAAGTTTTTCACTGTGGTTTTCTGGGCTGGGGGTGGGGTCGGGATGTGGACATCCAGTGAAATTAATTTATGGTCTGATCTTACCAATGAGGGATATACTTCTGGTGTGGAGCACAGACTCCCCATGTTGGTAATGATCAGGTCTAGTATGATGTCCCCTCTTGTGGGAGTGGTGACTAGTTGTTCCATAGCATTTGAGTTTATAAATTCCAGGAACCTTTGGGCTAAGGTGCTGGGGCTTGAGTAATGCTCCCAGTCTGTTTGGGTAGTTGAAGTCGCCTAATATAATGGTGTTCGGAGAGATCTTCATGTTCTCTAATGTTTTCAGGAAAGCCGAGTGGGATTCCTGACTTTGAGAGGGTGGTCTGTAGGATGCTATAAACTGAAAAGCAGTCTTGCCCACTGTTAGTTGCACATGGATGGTCTCTGATACTTCGTGCAATGCCACTAAACTGGAGGTGTAGATATCCTTGATAAATATGGAAACTCCCCCTCCTTTTGTGGTTCGGTCCGGGTTTTGGGGCCGAAAAGCATGATATGAGGTATAGCCTGGTAGTGCTGGGGTGCTCTCTGGAGCCTTGAACCAGGTTTCTGTCTCTGCACAGATATCGATGTTCTCCATACTGAGGAGAGCTTTGAGTGCGTGCATCCTGAGGTTAAGACTTCTGGCATTAAGCAGCATTACCCTTAGTTTCTTGTTCCTTGTGCTGTCTATGGGGGTGGGTTTGACTTTTGAGCCTTGCCTAAAAAAGGCACTATGGGGGTGGCAAGAGCCTTTGCCAATATCCAAAAGCCCAGTGGTGACAGGTGCAAGCCGTCCCTAGCGAAGCAACGTGGCTTGTCGAGCAAGTCATCCCAGGCTGACAGACACTGGATCCCCTTTGAATGACACCAAAATTTTAGCCAATTGTTAAAATCGATCATTTTGTCTTTGTACTGTGGCATCATTCTAGGTGAGGGTAAGATGCTGCTCAAGGTCAGGGTCATACCAGCTTGGGCTACATGATCAGAGAGCTCCTCTATGTCTCTTTTCATGTAGTCCAGGGAGGTACATCTCAAGTCATTCACACCAGCATTTACAATGACTGAGTCATATTTGTATTTGCTTTGGAGTGACCTGAGTGCTTGCGTTATGTGGCGGATCCTAGCACCCGACAGGCAGTTCACCGTGACCTTCTCTTTATTCAGCCTGGTGAGCGGGACGTCAGTGTGTCTGACAATAGAGTCACCTATTACAAGAGTATCAGGTGTGTTATTCAGCCTTAAGGGCTGTGGCTGCTTGGCACACTGACTTTGTGGGCTATGTGTTGTGCGTGTTTTGTTTTGAGGTAGCGTTTGCTTGGATGTCTGCTTTGGAGGTCTCTGTTGCTTAAGTAGATTTGTATTTAGAGCCTCCGAGTATGTTTTTGTGTATTTATGTGTTTGGTTCGCTGATGTGGTGGGACTATGTGATACTGGAATTGTGTTGTGTGAGGTTACCTTCTCCTCCTGACTGGTTACACCAGTTTTGAGATGAGAGAGCTCAGACTCCAGTTTGGCTAAATAGTTGCATCTCTCACATATATTTGAACCTGTTTGGAGGAGGAGAGGGTTGTCCGTGTACATGAGACAGTTGTAACATTGCCTCAAAATTCCCAGATTCACCAGCTGGACTGGAAAGGAAACCATTGACTGACCTTTGGACATGCTAGAGTAATATAGGGAAACTGAATTTAAGACGGACCAATAGAGGACAGGGTAAATGTAGAGAGTAGAAGAGTAAGTAGTGCTTATGGTTTAATAGTGCTAACTTGAAGGATTACTTAATTGGACCAGTGAACGGCCTTAGAATGAGAATATGGTGTTTAAATTGAGAGATAGAGCAGTTCTAAGGGAAAAAGTGAAGAGCAGACTTTGTGGAGCCAGGAATAGTTTAAACCCAATTAGGAGGGTTTTAAGAGAGGAAGATGAAGGAATATGGAATTGACCCAAAATGGCCAATAAAACTACAGTTTCAAGTCGGTAACCACTCCCACAGGGGCAGGCAGGCTGCTCAATGTTTTTCACTGCCACTGATTAACAGAGAGACTTCCCTTTAGCCCAAGCAAAAAAATGGCCTCCAAGAAACTTACAAACAGTTCAAGAACAGCAAGCCTGTAACCGAACTTTTTTAAATCTCAGAAAAGTAGGAAAAAAGCAAGATTTTTTTTGTTTTTTTTCAGAGACAGCAGAGGTTCACAAGTATCAAGTTATAACAGTGCAGTAAATGACCCCACACAAGAGTGCTAGGCCAAAGACAGATAAAATGCAAGTTTTGAGAAAAAAACGATTTTAAAAATAAGTGCAAACAGGAAATTCAGTAAACAGCTCTAGGTTGTGCTCTAAATACAGTTACTAATGCAGAAATCAAGTTTAACAAGCCAGAAAATGCTCAGAATAGGTGACAGTGTTGCTTTGTTTAGCAGATGTCGATTGGTGTTTGTGCATTGGGCTGTTATAATGTAAAAATCCAAATAGTCATTGTATTAGTAAAGCAGTATGCACACATTAGTGTTTATGGTAAATAGGGTGAAATAGCCAGGTAATAGGACATTGGAATGGCTGCAGGGGTATGATGGTGCCATATTTTGATGGTCTGTTCTTCAGTTTGCATTTGAAAGTTAGTATCCCACAATTCCATTGGAGTGGGCAGGGTTACATAATTATGTATGCAAATTTTATGTTAATCAGCGTACAGATTTGTACCCATTTTTCATGGGCCTTGTCCAGATTTTTGATGTTTCCAGGTTGAGAGGTAGGCTCATCATTACAGCAAATGACTGAAACATCCTTTTCTTATAAGTCTTTACTTGGCTGAGTAGTGTCTTACTCCTAAGAGAAGCATAGGATATGTACTTTAGCACATTAGTAATATGGATAGTAATGCACAGTGGAGCTGGGCTGTTGTTGTCATTAGTATTACTATAACCAAGCTCCCACCCCAGCAACTGGATTATTCCAGATCAAACAACTTCTTTATGAGATACCAGCTTTAGCAGGAAAATGTCCAAAATATGTCAGAAACACAGTATTTGGACAACTATCCTTTACCTTATAAATGCTGCGCATAATGAAGTCAGGATCTATTACACCATATATTTCACCTGATAAAAGTAATAAAATGAAAATCTCTCTCTCTCAGGAGAAATCACAATACTGTTACAATAGCAACCACAATCACCACGATATCAAGCCACAGGTCTTTCACAGGACCAGTGAAGATACAGGGTGCCATAGCTACAAGCAGTAACAATTTAGCCATCACTATCTTGGCCAAAATGTTGAGCAACTGATAATCAAGGCTGCAGAAGATTTTACTCTCACTGGACTTAGAAATAATGAATTAAAAACTGAAATACAGCACAATAACTCTATAAAAGAAAGAAAATATAAAAGCAGACATGAAATAATGAAAGATAGGGGAAAGGTTATGAGGACAAGGACGACTGAGCTATCTAATGTTATGATGAGTACGATACAAAACTACTACAATGCTTCATCATTCTTGTCTTTACTTGCATAGGCAGAAAACCTAGCAAAGAATTACAAAGGGGCTGTCTTTTCCTGGATGATCTTTAATGAAATGCTTTCTAGCATTCATTGAAACTACAGTCCAAATTGTAAAAGTGTGGATCCTAGTCTATGTTAATGTTTTGCAGAGAGCTAACCAGAGATACAAAAGATAACAACAAAGGATGAAGCACTCCTATAGCCTTTAATCAGTTTTCCTGTAAAATCTTAAGAAAACTTTCTATAGCTTGCAAGCTGACTGGAAGTGGCTGCTTGTCCTCTTGACCATCCACATTACTGAATGCAAAGGATTGAAAAAAGATGTTCATACTTTCTACATTCTTCAAGAAACAGATGCAGAGAGTTTTGTTCAAGAGCTCATATTTTGCAACATTGGTTTTCCTCAAAAATAGGAAACAATATAAAAGAATGCTGCATCATCTGACTTGAAGACAATATCCATTATAACTTCAGGGATGAAGAAATAATTCACAGTTAATGCCAGTCTATTCACATGAAACATCACAAAAGGTTCAAAACATATAACAGCCTGCATATGTAGTCTCTGCTTTCCTAACTGATGAAACAACTGAAAACTGTTTTATAAAGAAAAAACAGCTCATAGAAGTAGTAAATTTAAAGAAAGACTTTCAACTTACTCTAAAAAAGTGTAAGGATAAAATTAGGGAAAATATGTTTTTGGGGGAAATAAACATAGAGAGAACACCATTATTATCATCATCATCATCATTTTAAAATGCTTTTTACTGAAGTCAGGTTTGTGGTTTTTAACTCTCTGTCCTTCTGAGGTTCTGTGGTTCTGTCATACTCTCAAGCAAAAGCTAAATACATGCTATTTCCAATCTGACATGCAGGTGAAGATGTTCTCTGTTTCAGGCAAAAACAAAGTAACATCATTCCAGTCTATCCTACAGGTGAAAAAGCCTTTCGGCTTTTCCCGTTTAGGAGTTGCCACAGCAGATCACCGGTCCGCTAATGACTGGCAATAGATTTTTATGGTGTCAAGTTGCCAGCCCGGAGCCCATCCTTCAAAGAAGGAACACACACACACACACACACACACACACACACACACACACACACACACACACACACCTACCTGCATGTCTTTAATGTTCACTCAACTGCAGGAAGGACATGCAGACTCCACAAAGAAGGCACTCCAGCTGAAAATCGAACTGGAGAACGTCTTGCTGTGAGCCAACAACGCTAACCACTGAACCACCGCTGCCTTACAGGTGAAACTGTGCATAATCTCAAGCAAAAGCCAGCCAACTGCAGAAATAACCTTTATAACCTTTATATTTATTTATTTAACTTTTAAAAGGCAATGGCAGGTATACCTCTCAATAGTCACAGATTCAGACTCAAAATTTAGTTCTGCTCCTCTTAATCCAGACACACACACACACACACACACACACACACACACACACACACACACGCACACTTTGTGTGCTGCCATCATCACAACTCCAAAGCTTTCCATATCTCGAGATCCAGAAGTGTACCTCTACAATCAGCTACTTCTACACAAGCCATTCAGAACAGAATGTGAACTCTTAGCAGATTTTCCAAGCTGTGCAGCGTTGTTTGAAGCAAGGAGAGAAGAAGTTAAACAAGTCTTAAATGAACTGTGGCCAAACTTGGAACTACAACTCCCCAGGCCTCCACTGAAAATGGACATGCATCCAGTCAGACTCTCCGGTCAATAAATGTGGAATAAATAATATAAAAGTTAGAAACTGCCACTGAGTATATTCAGATGTTTCACTGTGCAGGAGCTGGGGATGAATTTATCTTACAGGATACATGCATCGAATTACCGGTCACCACTCAAAGCCTGCAGATGACTGATCAAGAGCTCACTTAAAATCAGCAAAACTTAAATGTTAACTGTGAAGAGTCTCTTTTGGTCATCAAAAAAAAAAAAAAAAAAAAAAAAAAACAAATTCACTTAGAAATTCAAGCAGACAATTGACCACATATCTGCCTATTTGTAACAGGGAGCGCAAGAACTAGAAAATCATTCGCTCTGAAGTTGGTAGCTGAACAGATACATCGAGGCTACAGAATTCTTGACAAAAACACACACTGTTAGTGTATGTGCATACACTGGAGTAGCAACCTTGCTAAATGGTAGGCAGACATTGCACTCAGACTTCAAACTACCTGTTCAAAGAGGTTACAAGTTTCCTGAATTCAAGAAATTAACAAATATTTGGCTTGAACAAATGTGACACCTGTGGCAACATATAAGGCTCATCATAACTGATGACGTTTCTAAGCTGCTCTAGAAATTACTTTATCAAATCAATTTTCGTCTACAAGATCTTAAATGCAATAGCCACCTCTTTGATGGCTTGAATATGTTGCTGTTCGGAGATCTGATGCAGCTTCCTCCTGTTCTTGGACACCCAATTTGTGTACAAATCGGAGGAAATGCTGGGCATGGTGCATTTATTCCACCTATTCAACTTCAGTGAGCTTAAGGTAGTTGTCATACAACAAAACAATTGCACTTTCATGGACCTTCTAAATAATCTTTGCGAGGGTCATCTGACACTGAAACAAAATGAGTTACTGGTGAGAAAAGCTGAACAAAGCAAGCAAGAAGGTGACTTTCTCCTGGGCGAGCAATTAGAATCATGCCAACTAATAAGATGGTCCAACATCACAATGAACTTCTAATGAATACTGTCAATTCATCTGTGAAGTTCACCATCTATCTTCATGACCGTTTAATGGAGCATGATATGAGTTTGCTTCACCTGTCAATCGACACCATCATTCCTTTGAACACAAACAGAACCAACTTCTGGAGTGCCTAAAGTGTTGACCATTTACCGAGGACTTCATGTTATGTTCCATTACAAAGTCAATATTTCAAACGGTCTAGTGAATGGTGGCATGGGCATCATATCTGATACTGAATTCCAAGGCTGGTATAAGCACCAAATGTGTCGACAGGACGAGGACATCCCTCAAGTAAAAGCAGAATATGACAACAGCATTGGAATTCATTGAATCAAGCCAGTTACAGTGGTGTTTGATGCAAAACTTGGTTAAGGCTAGGAAGAAAGAAGAATGCTCCCCCATGGTTTCATGGCATGTGGTCACAGTTCACAAACTACATGGCAGCACTATCCAAACAGCCATCGTAAATTTAGGACTGGAATACTTTGCTGCAGGACAAACATTTTGTTGCTCTTAGCAGATGTACGTCACTAAAAGGAATCAAGACTGATGAAATTCATCGAAGACAATTAACTGAGAGAGACATTTGTAATGAAGACGCATTAGAGGAAATGCAGAGATTAAGAAATTTGCCTGACTACTCATGTAGTTAATACACACTTAGGGTAAGTGACTCATTACTATTATAAGCCTTCATAATTCAACATATATACATAATTACTGTTGTATTTTACTTAAAAACTAAACAGCAAATAATAAAAATATAAAATAAAACATTTTTAAAAACAATGCTTTTTACTGAGCAACTCAAAGTAAAAAAGAAGAATGAAAACTTTGCAAAAGATATACAGAGAAGCTGATTTCAGAAAAGCATTCAAGGCTGGTTTTGGTGATTGCTGCTACTTCTTCTGGTATGTCATTATCACAATCAGCAAAACCACCCTCAAATACTTTCCTGAAATCAGCTTGTTTGAGCATCTTTTACAAAGTTTTCACTCTTCTTCCTTATTTTTTTACTTCTTAGAGATACTCAATAAAAAGCATTCTTTAAAAAAATTGTTTTTAGTCAACTTGAGCTACCTTAGGTTGCCAATGAAGGCAAGCTGACAAGGTACAGTACTGAGTCATGGAAGAAAAGGACAAAACTTTGCCCAACAAAATTAGAAAGGCATGGCAGTTCAGTACCTTAGGGAGCTGAACCCAAATTGGCATCAATCTTCTGTCCTCAAATTAATGGTAAACATGTTTCCATTTCTGTATTTTAGACTTTCTTGTAATGGGTTTCTAGCTTTTTGAAAAGTACACGAGATATGAAAAGCTGTCTTACTGGGAATCAAGAAGTCAGTTTTCAAGCTACAAGGTAAAGAATTATGTAAACCAGACAAAATATCTTCCCTTTCTGATGGATAAAAATGCTGTGTCTGTGAAAAACAGAAAGAATTAACTGGTGATTTATATGGCAAAAAAGAACTATGATTGTCTAGGCCAGTACCAAGTGAAGAGAACCATCTATACTTTTTTATTTTCATGAAGCATTTTTGCAAGAGGTGAGAGGAAATGCATACTGAAAGCTTCAAGATGCTTGGTCTAGTAAATAATGATTTAGGACCATCCTGTGATATAAACAGATTTAGATTCAAGCTTCCACCAGCTAAACTTCAGCTGCTGAAAACATTTGCACTGAGATACCATTCATGTTACACCTGAACTGCTCAGCTCATGCTATCTGCCCATCCATTATTTTCTCGAGGCAGGTTAATCATCACAATGCTGACTGACATATGCACCAGCAGCACTATGAACATTCTGGCTGAGATTACGCCCAGAGACACCACATGGCACAGCAAGGATACCAAATCAGTATTCTTTCTGAATCTGTAATAGTTTCTGGCAAATCACATCTAATACTGTCCCAAAAAAACTCCTGCATGAGGTCACGTTTCTTGTTTACCAAAGGGACAAATCAAAAAGATTATTACAACTTAAGTCACCTGGAGGTAACATTCTTCCTCTTTTATACTGTCTTCACAGATCTCATAATCTGCCTAATTCCCTTCCATCATTATAACTTGGTTGTGCATTGGGGAAGGGCAGAACTTTTCTTATTTGGTGTAATAAAACCATAAGAATCTCAGAGTTCTAGCAATTCCTCTAACAAACTTCTAAATAATAAACTCAAAACAGTGAAGGTTACTTTGCTGAAAAAAAACATTAACAATTTGTGAAGCAAAGATATTTACCACTCCTCTCATCAGGCAACTCATTTTAAATGTCAACATGGTTAAACTTAATAGAACAAGTAACCTGAGCTATTTTCAAACTCAGAGCGACACTATAACCCACATAGGTAGGTATCAAACACTAAAAACAATACCTAAAAACAGGGAACATTATCTGCATACATATTAAGTAGCCTTGTAGCTACTATTTAGTGGTTTGGGATACCTTGTAGTACGTAACTAACGTGGCCTCTGTTGGATGAATTGCAGGGATTTAAATTAAGTAAACTAAGAAACCTGTGTTCCAGAGAATAATTCTAAAAAGACAGGTACAATATAGCAACATAGTAAAATAAGCTATATGGAGTTAAGTAAAAACATGAGACTCGCTTATGCAGGAGCTGTAAAGAGTTCTCTAAATTTGTTGAACTCTGATATGTTATGAATTTTGCTTGGGAGAGACTAACAAATTACAATTCTGTTTTTCCTTAGCAAATAAGACTTTGTGTCATCAGATATACAGCTTGCATTACAAAAATTAAAGGATATTTACAAGAAACAGAGGTGTTGTGTTACACTACATAAATCTACCAACCAGGCTTCAGAAGAAATTACAAAGAAACTCTAAGTTTAACTTATCTAAAAGAAATTAGGACTTCATCATATCATTTTCAGCAGGTCCATCTCTTAGCATCCTGCAGTAACATCTAATTTTCTGCATGTGGGAATTTGATTTTTCAGGATTTCTTTTCATTGGAGACACCTGTCTTCCCTTGCCTTTCATTACTAAGCATAGTACTGTGGGGATATGGAAAACGCTTTATCAGCATGGCGGGAATGACTGTCCATGGCCACTCAGTACCTCAGTGTATACCTAAAAGTCTATATGCCTGCTAAGAGTATTACTCCTACACACAGGGGACCACACATATACTTTCCATAATGTCAGTCCTTTAAGTACCACTGACAAGATCCATCTCCCCAAAATAAAAATTATAACTTTCAGAAGAACATATGGACAACAGTGAGCCTCTCTCATGGATAATCCACCATATATGTGCTGTACATGTGTCCTATACAGCCATGCAAATGTGTGCCATCATGTCCAGTCTCAAGGCTGACCTAATTTCTTTAAGATTTGCACTGCACAATTGCTGTTTGGTATGTCCTCCACTACTCTTAATATCCCTTCAACATAACATTCTTGATGGCTTCATCTATCATCTTCTTTACTCCTGTGCAAGATCTCACAGCTACTGCCAACAGTAATGTAGCATGCATTTTACAACATGACTATTTCGGTAACTGCATTTACAAGTAGTAATGTGGAAAGAAATGAAATTACCTTAAGCAAGTTGCATTTAAGCACCTGTTCCTATTCATTACTGAAAGCACCTGTACTGCTTTTCCTAAGTAAAGCATTATGACCTCTTCCTTAGGCTTTCTGCAGTCTCTTTGAACTTATATTGTGCTGATTCAGGCCTCTAGATGCAGTGATTCTGCACATGAGGGCTTGATTCTTGAATGCCTCTGAATTGCTCAGTCTGTATGTTGTGCCCAGTAGGGTAACATCTCAACCAACTCTACATGGCCTTGAGCACATGCCTAAGCATCTGCAGGCTGCACAGTATATGTGTGGTCAACAACATAATACAGGGTGCAGACATGTACTGTCACATTATAGCAATTTGAAATGGAGTTGCTATAGTGCATGCTGTACTCAAGGCTCATAAGCCATGCCACATTATAAAGACAGTGCTGGCACTTTTTAACATCTCACAGCCACTTCTCCAATATTCCAACATGTTACCACCCATGACATATCTTGCCACTGAGCACACAACTGAGTTATCCCACAATGAGCATCAGATTGCAAACTGGATCACGACCATGCCTCTGAGATGCCAGACATATTTATCTGCTATCAGTCATGTCTGGTGAAGGTAGTGAACCTTGCAGGGCTCAATGGTGGTGTGCACTGTGAAGTAAGAATTTCTGGCATTTCTTCCATTGTGACCACCAGGACTGTTTATTGCAGAAGTGGTATGAGACCCCCTCAAAAAATATAAAATTGATTCCTGGACTTCTTTCACCAGGAATTCAGTGCTGGAACTGGCATCCCATGCACTGGCAAGCAGAGTCACCATCTTTATATTGATCTCATGAGAAGCCATCCTGACTTCCTTGGTTACTGGAAGGCCAAAGTTACAGTCAGACCACCAGAAATACACATTAAGCACTTCTCAATCCGATATGTATAATTAAGTGAGTGGCGTACAAAATTTACATATACCTGTTTTTGTTCTACAGCCTCTGAAGCCATAGTAGAGAATGCACGATTGTACAGGAGAAAGATGGAGCACATAACCAGACGACAGGGTAGGTACATCTGCTTGTAATGGTACAGGTTTAAGTATTCTCAGATCTCTTAATAGTTATCCATGTTGCAGAGTAAGACTGTACTAAGCTTATACTTTGTTGTCTGCAACAATAATATTTGTGGGGTTTTTTTGTTTTTTTTTTTTGTTTTTTGTTTTACAGGCAATTTAGTTTCAAATACTAGCAATATGGATGCTTGACACTTGATGGCTGTTTTAACTGAAGAATTTGGACTGTAATTTCAAAGTAGTTCAATAAATGAAGGCATTACCTTTCAGGTTTCACATACTGATTTATGTAGGTTCAATTCCCACTATGGACGGTGTATCAGGTCAGCAACCTAAAGAGGGGAATGTATCTCTTGCTAGTTCTTAGTGCAGCAGCCAACAGGCTACAACAGAATAATTAATTACATGATGCATTTTTGCATTTTGTGTGAGCTTTTCTCTCTCCAATCCGCTTTCCAGATAGCTTTTCTGTTACATACTTTTGGTCTGGGTTTTATACTGTTTTCCTCCATTTGTTCTAAAATGACTTGCAGCAGCAGCATCTCTACTTGTGATCATCACATCATCAAGGACCATCAGCCCTCCATGAGGCATCACCATAATACTTGCCTCCAGGCCAGCCAGCCAGCTAGGGTTATCTCCCCAGCCTGGACTTCAACTGTGGACTAAAAGCTATCCAGCCTGCACCACAGGTGAGAGCTGCTGTTCCCACTAGTGACGGTGGCAGTGAGGCTGAACAACATGTCATCCAAAGGCAGCTGGCAGACTTGATGGGGGTCATAGTTGATTGGTAGCTAGATCTCACATCAGCCACCTTGACAGCCTCTTCCTGTGGCTCACTGGGCTGAATTCCTACCTCAACCTTGATTCAAAACAAACAAGTGGTGAGGGTACCCAGAATGGAGGTTATGCTCCCACTGTGTGGCAGGTGGACAATGATGTCAGATAAGCAACCACATCCTATCCCTCAAAATATTGTTCCCCTTCCTTTTGTGTCTAAACTCACCCTTATTTGTTGTCCAATCCTCCAAAATACCACTGTCTTCCCACTGTGTCTAATGTATCCTTCTCCATTGTGCTCCCCCTCTCTCATTTTGTCAGCACTTCACTAGTCACCTTTGTTCATTTTCAATATCTTCTCATTTACCCCTTCTCACAAACCTAACCCTCTTTTCTATTTCAAAACTCTCCTTTTGCTTCCTTCCCTAATTATCCTTCTTGACATTTTCTCAAATTTATGTGCATGGCCCCAATCACTGGTTCTTTAACTCCCATTTGTAATCACAACCAGCACTGCATATTACTTCCAAGACTTCACTTGCCGGTTATTTTTTTCTGCATTGTCCCTGATTTTCCTCAGCTGTCTATTATTATACTGCATGACATTGTCACATTTTCTTGAAACTACAGTTTAGGTATGACTCTCTAGTACAGGTATCTTAAAAATGAAAGAACGTTGAAGAGCCAGTAGAAGAAAAAACAAACTTATAAATAAAAAACAACTGCTGTTTTGCCAAGTACAAATAAATCCAGGTCCCGAAACGTAAAGATGCTTTATTGGTCCAACCACCTCAATAGGAACACCACCAAACAAACTGCAGGCTGTTAGTGAAAAAACAATCCAATAACATATTCCACAAAACGTTTTCGTCACCAACTTCTTCAGTAGTCTTTAAACTCTCTAGAATTTTCACAGTATGTCCAGATTTTTACCTCACGTTTTTCGCCTGCGCCTTATAAAGTTTGCGTTATGGGAAATCACCAAAGACTGAAGTTGCTAAATAATTACTTACAGTTTAGTTTTAGACTTTATATCCTTGACTACTGAAGAAGTTGGTGACGAAAACGTTTTGTGGAATACGTTATTGGATTGTTTTTTCACTAACAGCCTGCAGTTTGTTTGGTGGTGTTCCTATTGAGGTGGTTGGACCAATAAAGCATCTTTACATTTTGGGACCTGGATTTATTTGTACTTGGCAAAACAGCAGTTGTTTTTTATTTATAAATCTTAAAAATGAACACATATCGCCCCCAAAAAGTTATCCCATCTTTCCCTCCCATCCTGTTCTTCCCTCAGCCATTTCCTATATATGCTTCATTCTGCTTGCATCCCCCTTTTCCATACTATCCTATACTTCCATTTCTTCCCTTTCAGCTCATCAAAAAATAGACCTAAATAATATTTAGCATGCACTCAGTGGTACAGCTTCCTTCCCTGGTCTGACACTTCTATGTGCATGTGGCTAAACTGTGAGACTTCAAGATGTGTGTGTGTGTGTGTGAATATTCATTTTAAACACTGGTATTGCTTACCATATCCTTTAGCGACCTCTAGGGTTATAGTCCTTCACCACAGAGTTTACTCTGGCCACACGCAAAATTCTTAATGCAAGCATAAGCTCCTATTTCTGGACAGTTTTATCCTTTGTTAATTATTAATGCTCTTAAGGCCAAGTTGCACACAGCAAACAAATAGTGGACAACTTGGTACAGTCACAGGCAACATGTTTCTGAATCCCAGGTATTTTTTCCAAAATACAAGATTTAATTTACAGGAAAAAAAAGAAAAAAGAAGTTATGTCTTACCATAGCGTTCCATTTGTGTTGTTGATCTTCACTATTTCTTAACAGTGGGACAGTGGGCTCTGTTCCAAATCTCGGAACTGACTTGCCCATATCTTCCAGCTTGTGTTCTCCAAACTCTCAAGCCAGGCACTACCCATAATGCTCCCCACAGAGATTACCTCAGATTGAGTTTGCCAAATAAATAGTATATAGAAAAAACAAAATATGGTTCACTATAGAAAGTGCAGAGAACAAGGCCATACATGAGCCCTTAATGAGAAACTAGCTTAGGGCTAATCGGATCTACTAAGACTCTCAGGATGGGGGAAGGTGGGTGGGGATGTCAAGGATTGGTGAAGATCAGCAACACAGATGGAATGTTATGGTAAGGCATAACTGTTAATCCTCACCCAATCCTTGACAGTGGGACAGAATGTTCAGCTACTTTAGCCTTGGGAGGTCTCACGAAAAAATATTCCTAAGCACCATAAAGCCAAAGGATGCTCGACCTCTCGAGACCTGATCCAATTTGTAATGAGTAAAAATGGTATGATGAGAGGACTATGTGGCTGCTGCACAGATGTCATCTAGAGAAGCTCTGGCATGAAAAACTGCTGATGTCGTCACAGCTCTTGTTGAATGGGCTTGAACTAGCTTGGGAAGTTGAAGTCCTTGAGAGTGACAGATGAACGTGATGCAGTCTCTGAGCCATTTAGCTAAAGTAACCTTAGCAACTGGATTACCCATACGGAGGGAAGAGAATGCTACAATTAACGGATACCATTTTCTAAATTCCTTAGTTCTGTGAAGATAAAAACATAGTTGTCTATGCACATCTAGTAAATGAAGGGCATATTCTTCTGTTAGAAAAATTAGGGAAAAAGACTGGTAATTGTAGTGACTGATTAATGTTGGTTTCGGAGACTACTTTTGGTAAAAAGGATGGATTTGTTCCAAGTGCGACTCATCTTTATGAAACATTAAGTAGGGTGATTTGCATGCTAGGGCCTGCGACTCAGAAACCCTTCTTGTAGAAGTAAATAGCCACCAAAAGTAATGTCTTCTAGGATAAGTACTTCAAATCAGGAGATACTGAAGGTTCAAAGAGGGTCTTAGTAAGAGCTTGAAGAGCTATAGTTAGTGCCCCATGGGGGAGCTGGTTCTTTAAACAGGGGTTTTAGTAGCAAGAGCCCCTTCAAGAATGCTTTACAAGGCTTGAGAGACATTAGAGGAGAGTCATTCCAGCCTGAATGGAAATGTGAAATCGCTGCCAGATGAACTTTTATCATAGATGGAGAGGAACCAGACTGGAAAAGTATGTTTAGAAAATCCAGAACTTCAAGAATGGGACTGGCATAAGGGTCCAGTCCTTTTGTCAAGGCCCATCTAGAACATTTTTCTCATTTGCCTTGATTGCCTTGATACAGTTTTCTAGTAGAAGGTTTGTGGTGAGCAATAATAACAAGTTGGACAGGGGAAGAAAAGAAAGGATGCCTGTCAATCATGGGAACTGGAGAAGCCACACTGTGAGTTTGAGATGTTGGAGATTTGGATGAACCATGCCCTCTCGGTGAGTTAGCAGATCTGGAACTGGGTCCAAAGTCCATGGTTTCTATACCAAATAAGGCCAAAGGAAGGGAAACAAAACGTGTCGAGGCCAGAAAAGGGCAATGAGGATTACTGAATTCTCCATCCTTTTAGCTTTCTTTAGGAATTGTGATAGGAGAGGAGTCGGGGGAAAGGCATATAACAGACCGAGAGGCCAATCGTGGAGAAAAGTGTCTCTGATTGACTCCCCCAGAGAGGGGATTAGGGCGAAGTAACCTCTCCATTTGTTGTTCAAGAGAGAGGTAAAGAGGTAACAGCAAGTTTGGCCCCAATGGCAGAAAATCTTGTTCGCTACTACAGGGTTCAGAGACCATTTGTGACGCATGAGAATAGTCCTGCTCAATTTGTCCACTATCACACTGGAACTTCCCAGAATGTGCATTGCTATCAGAAAGCAGTTGGAAGAAATCGCCCATTGCCAAACTCTGAGTGCTTCCCAACACATTGGGTAAGATTTGGTTGCCCCTTGTCTGTTGATACACCAGACTACTGACAAGTTGTCTGTCTGAATTGCTATTGTCCCTACAGGAAGGGCATCTTGGAATGCTTGCAATGCTAACAGCACTACCCTCATTTCCAGAACATTGTTGTGCGAATTGGCCTCCAATTTGGACCATGTGCCTTGGACTGTCTTTCCCAGATAATGCCACCCCCCCCCCCAATCTGGGAAGCAACCGTGGTCACTATGGCTTGGGGCTGAGACAGGATGAATGGCTGGCCCAAGAGAATCTGGTCGGAGTAAAGCCACCATTTGAGATCCTGTTTGCAATGGTTGGTACTGAGGACTAGATGAGACATTGGTTGATGTATCAGAGACCATTGGGTTGCTAATAACCACTGCAGTATTTGCAAATGAAACCTCACCAGAGTGACTGAAACAGCCACAGAGGTTTGAAGGACAAATTTCGCTGGAATCCTGTTTTTTCTGGAGAATTTGTCTGATTTGGACTTTGATGCTTTGTAGTCATTCTGGAGGGAGAGAAGCAATTCCCGAGACAGTATCTAAATAAGCACCAATGAAATCCAGTTGCTGAGAAGGCTGAAGATTGAACTTTTCAAAATTTATTGTTATGCCTAGAGATATGCAAACATTTATGGTGTAATCTCTTGCCCGTTTTAAAAGACACCTGGTGGTAGTGGTGAAGAGCCAGTCATCGAGATACGGAAAGACTCAAAAACCTTGCAGTCTGAGGTGAGCTGCAACCACTGCCATGCATTTGGTGAACACCTTGAGGGCTGTGGTGAGACCAAAGGGCATTGCTTAGTACTGGAAATGAGTGGCTCCTAGCCAGAAGCATAAAAACCTCCTGGAACTTTTTTCCATTTTTATGTGGTAATAAGCATTTTGGAGGTCTATAGAGCACATCCAGTTGCCTTTTTCCAGAAAACGAAGTATGGATTGTACTGAGATCATCCGGAATTTGGTTTGCTGAATTGCCTTGTTGAAGTGGCAGAGATCCAAAATGCGTCTCCAGTCCCCTGTTTTTTGGGTACTAAAAAGAATCTTGAGTAAACCCAGGATCATGTTTTGTCTGGTGGGACTTCTTGGAAGACTCTTTTCCGAGCAGGTTTTGAATTTATAAGACTGCTGCTTCCCTTTGATTGGGTGGAACATCTGGGAGTTTTTTCTGGGGATTGGGACTTACAAATAATGGAATTTGGTTGTTGTTGTATCTTTCGGCTTTTCCCGGTTAGGGGTCGCCACAGCGGAACTCCGGTCCGCTAATGATTGGCAGTAGATTTTTACATACAGAGTTGCCAGCTCTGACGCACAACCTTCAATGAAGGTACGCCCATTCACGCATGTCTCCACACAGAAGACGCTTTAGCTGAGAATCGAACAGGACAACGTCTTACTGTGAGGCGACAACGCTACCGCAGTACCATCATCGCAGCCTAAATAATGGAATTTGGTAACCTCTGGATATTACTCCCTGCACCCAATTGTCCGAAGTTATTAACTGACAGGCAGGTAGGTGCAAGGATAATTGCCCCCTGACTGCCTCCAGAGGAGAGCAATCAGGAACCCTTTCAGAGATGCTGATAGGAAGTTCCAGAGAAGGATTCGCTGGACCCCTGATTCTGTGGTCAATTTCTGCCCCTAGGGCGGTGTCTTCCATTGCTTCCTCCTCTGCTCCAGGGGAAGTCTTTACTTTGTGATTCTTGGAAAGGCCCTTTGGATTTTCTAAACCATAGTTACCCACTTCTATGACGCCTCAGAGGAGTGGAGAAAAGTATGCCTACGGCAGATAGTCTTACCATCTTTCTCACTTCTGGCTAGTGTGTCTTTAACCTTTGGGCCAAAAAGGGTGGATCTGTCAAAAGGAACACTGATGAATGACGCTTTAAATGACTCCACAAAGTCACACAACTACATCTAGGAGTGCCTTCTGATGGCTATACCTGAACCTGCCGCCCTGGCCATCCCCTCAGCTGCATGAGCAATGAGCCTCATGGACAAGTTGGAGATAGAATCTTGGGAAGCAAGCTGTGAGGAAACTGTCACATACCTCTTCAACCACTGCTCCTGAGAGAGTATTTGAAAGTTCTTTAATCAAATCTCTCTGTAATCTGGTAAAGTGTGCCACATAATTCAAGGACCTTAGAGTGAAGGCCGTTGAAGCATAAATATGCTTCCCACATCTATCCAATATCCTGAGACTCCTTGTTAAGAGGATGAATAGTAGGACTCCTCAGCGAGTTCCTTTTTGGTGGCAGCCACTACCACCATGGCGTTGACAGGAATCCCTTCAGACCAATGTGGTTCATCTTTAAGTGCTGATAATATCCAGTCAGGTCTCTTGAGGATTGGATCTATGGAGTCGGGCATCTTCCACGCCTGCTGAGCAATCAGTTTAATGAGACTGTCAGCGGGTGGAGAGATCTAAGAAGTGGAGGACTGGCATGAAAAGCCTCCAGGTATACTGATTCCTTTGAGGAAGGTTGAACGGAGGACCAGCTACCGCTCTGTTTCAGGATTTCCAGGGTGTCCATAAAGGAAACATCAGGCGATGACCTGAGGGAACCTTCCCCCTCATCAAAATCAGTATGTTCTGTGAAGGACACTTCTGGGGCATCCAGGTGCTTTCTCTTGCACTTCTTCACAGGGACTCCCTTGGGGAATGATCAGGGGAAGTATCCGAAGAGGAGACCACTAAAGTGGGCATCACCTGGGACTTTTGTGCCCTCTGTCCCAGGGGGAGACTGATGGTAGCTCAGGTCTAGAGAAGGCAAAAATCTCTCCCAACAGGGATGGCAAAGACTGAGAGTCCCCAATGGACAATGCCTTCTCCATTATCCTAAAGGCTGGCCCCATGTACAGAGATGGAAGCCCGGAACCGAAATAGACTCCTTCGGAACCGGGGTCACATCCAGTACCAAGGAGGCAGCCTCTGGAACAGAAGCCTGGATCGATCTTACAAAGGTCGAGGTGCCAAGCAACATGGACAATTCCGAATGAAAGGAAATCAATCCAAGTCCCTCAGACCCGACCAGAGAATCATGATCCCAGGAGACGTCCAGTGTTGAGGGCTTGGGAGGAACTCAAGACAACTCTCAGAATCAGAGATGAAGAAGCTATGAGTAACAAAGCAGATGATGCTGAAGGAGTCAGAACAGAGGGCTCCAAGGTCTTGATTGGAGTTGGAGGAGGATATGGGGAATTTGTAACTAGGTTTTTTCCAAGGCCAGCATGGCTTGGAACCAAGGTAACCCCCTAGCCATAAGGAGCTGGTCCACCAGTCTCAATATATCAGTCTCAATGAGGCTCTTAGTAGATCAGATGGAAGATACAGAAGGAGATCTTAGAGGTCTACCTTCCATGAAAATGGACTGGGTGGCATATCCTTAAATGGGTCGATGGATGGTAAATATTGCAATTGTGGTAGTTGAGCTAGCTTCGGTACTGAGGAATGGGTTGGTGCAGAAGCAGGAGTTGTTTTCAGTTCAGAGGAACGCTTGGTTTTCGATGTCGATGATTCCTCTGGTGCCAAGGAGCTCGTCAGTACCGGGAATGATTCTGGTAATTTCTTTGTCAGTTCTAAAGGTTTTGGAACTGACAAAGCCCTTTTCCTCGAAGCAGAGGAAGATGAGGAGAAAGTGCTAGTCTCAGGTCTAGGCTCAGATAAGGCCTCTTCAAAGGTAGATTTAAGGAGACTTTTCAGAATCAATTTATTTTTCCTTTCAGTCAGGGTTCGAGAGGAGAACCCGTGACATACTGAACAGTCCTCTTGTAAGTGTATTTTTCCCAGACAATATACACACAGAGTGGTTATTAGAATCTGGCATCTTGCCTTCACACTTCTGACATCTTTTAAAATCTGAAGTGCCTTTAAAAGGCTTAGTAGGTGAAGTTTGCTTTTGGTTGGACATTTTTAATCAACTGACAACAACAGTCATTAAAGTCACGTGACACAGGAAAAAGAAGATAGAATTTTTTTTTTTTTTTTTTAGTAGAGAAAAGAAGTAAAGAAATTACAGAAGAATACCAGCAATGGTAATTATAATACCTGAAGGTAAAGAAAAAAGTACCAGCAATGGTACGCAAGTTCCACCAATGGTAGGAAGAAGAGGAATCAGGGAAGTTTAGAAATAAGTTAAAAGGAATGGGTAGATAGCGTGAAGGCTTAGATGGAAAGACAAGAGGATGAAAGAATCAAAGTCCAGGAGCCCCTGGAATATAGTCCTAGCACATCCTACCTAGCCACAGAAAAACAATCAATTTTTATAGAGAGCTTAGTACAGGTATGAACAGATCATCAAGTTGCTGCCTCTAGAATGTTCCTAGTGTCCACCCCATTTCAAAATGCAGCAAAAACAAAATCCACCAAAGCTAAGATTTAGGGGTAAAATAGCTACCAAAGCCAAGGTCTCACAAGGCCTTTATTATTTATGGTCTTAATCTCAACAGTTCAATGGAGCAATGGGCTAAGCTAATTGTGAACAATATTACCTACACCGAGCATGAAGATATAGTGAACCTACTGGTCAATAAATTTAGCTGCAACTTTACTCCTTTCTCTCCTCTGGCTTATCCTCAAGAAATAACTGAAATTGGCTTTCCTGCAGCTATCACACAAGACCAAGTCCTAAAAGCATAATCAAAAGTTAAAAATATTGCATGGAAGTGTCCTGTCAATATCCCTGGATGCATTTTAAACAGTATGAAGAAGAGTGTAGTCACACCCCTAACAACACTGTTCAACCTTATCTCCATACAGTTTTTGTACCTAGCGAATGGAAAGCAGCTTCAGTCATTCCCCTGCATAAAGGAGGACCTTCCACAGACCCACAAGTCTGACCAGCCTCAAATGCAAAAGCTATGGAAACATGTATCATGGAAGTGATCTATAAGGTCATAAGGAACCTGGAAACACTGGACTCATCTTAGTTTGAACTCATCAAGGACAGGTCATGCTTACTTAACCGGATGGATTTTTTTTTTTTGAAAAAGTCACCAAAGCAATGGATGAAGGCAAAACAAAACACACCAAATACCTCAATATAGCCAAAGCTTTTGACAAAATACCCCAGTCGGGCATAGAAGAAAAGCTAAATAAGTTGGAAATAAACCCCAAAGTCACTAGCTAGATTGTGAAATGGCTCACAGATAGGACACAGGAAATGAAAATAAGGGAAGTTGCCACCATAAAGTGACCAGTCACCAGTGGAACATCCCAGGATTCTGTGCTGTGACCTCTTCTATTTGGCATTTCCTTCTGTAAAGGAAAAGCCAATGCCAAAGTGTTCTGGCTAAGTTTCTAAAAGACAGCAAGCTAGGCACAATCCTTGAATCTGCAAATGACTTAGCCATCCCGCAGGAAGGCTTGTCCCAAATAAGTAACTGGTAGCAACATCAAGAACTAAAACTAAATGTCAAAAAATGCATTACTGCAACCTTTGGCAAGTCATCTACCATGGGAAATTACCACACTGGCAATACACCTTTAGGAGTTGGCCCAACTGTCTGGGATTTTAGAACTTATGTGGACATTCAGCTAACTTTCAACCTGTAAGTGCTCACTGTCGTATGAAGTCCTGCATTGCACAGCATATAAATAAAAGGAATGTGCCTAGATGTAGAGATGCCATTGTCCCCCTTAACTTAGCACCCAATAGGCCAATCATTGAAGATAATCCCCCTCTGGCATGCATCTGTCCAGACACATGCAACAACTGGAACACCCAGAGGGACACCTTACGAAAAGGATACAAAGCCTAAACAATATGTTCTACACGGACAGACTCAAAGTCCTGTCACTATATTCAGTATCCTACAGACTGCTAAGAAGTGACATGTTTCTATCATACAAGGCATTCTCCAAGCCAGCTGTGATGGATTTACTGCACATCAGCAAGTCTGATAGCAGCAGAAATACTTTATCTAGGGATCCAAATCTCTTCTACGACAGCAACAGAATTGTTTGGAGGGACAGGTTCATCTCACAGAAGATACCACTGATCTGGAACAGACTCCCCATACATGTAAAACAAAGCTTATTCCTGTCTATATTAAACAGTAACTTGGATCTGTAGATGGGAATGGGAAACAAAAAATTTATCCCAGGACTGTCCTTTGTACTCTTAATGGACAGAGGCAGCTGCTAACTGGCTTTATCCCATGCATGGGTCCCCTCAAATTATCTATGATATGACTCCATTTATTCTCATTAGAGGTAATGTTTAACTATCAACCACTGGATGGGTAAGGCTAATCTAACACCAAATGGGACAGGTTAATTTCAGCACCAAAAGGGAAACTGGCGAGGTTTAAAATGGCCCACAGGGGCATCTAGCTTAGTACTTACCTATGATCCTACAAGAAGTAGCCATAGCCCAGGAAGAATGGGTTCTGACTTTGCCTGAAAGTAAATTGCCATGATGGGAATAACAAAACTGAATAGTATGGAAAAAGAAGTTACGTACTCACCATAAAGTTCCATCTGAGTAGTTCTACTTTATTTGTCTTAAACCTGTGGGATCCGAGCCGGCAACTTTACTAGCATCTGCTCTGAGCTCCAAGCTTCTCCCCTTACCCACAATACACCTCCACTACCTTCCAACCCCCAGATTGAGTTTGCTGAACCTTATACTGATAACCTGACCTGAAAAAATACTTGTGACCCACAACTGCAGCCCGTAGGCTGTTCATATGCCAAAGTCCGAGAGAAGGAGGGAGGGACGGTTGAAGACAAATGAAGAACTACTCATATGGAATGTTATGGTGAGTACATAACTTCTTTATCTGAAGTAGTTTAATTCATTTGGTTTTCAACCTGTGGAACAAAGTCCTCAACTACTAAACTCCTGGGAGGCCCTCATGGAAGGATATTCTGGAGCACCGGGGAACCAAAGGATGCTCTCCTTCTGGAAGTCAAATCCAATTTGTAATGAGAAATAAATGTATGAGATGAAGACCAAGTAGCTGCAGAACAAATATCATCCAAAGACATTCCAGACCAAAAAGCCGCAGATGCAGCCATCGATCTAGTGGAATGAGCTCTCACCTGACCCAAAGACATGCCTCTGTCCTTATAGACCTGAAGGATACATGAAGAAATACATCTAGCAATAGTGACCTTGGAGATAGGTTTCCCCAAAAAGGGTTTATAGAAGGATACAAACAATTGATCAGATTTACGGAAATTTTTTGTCCTCTGTAAACAGAATCATAACTGTCTATGAACATCCGGCAAGTGGAGTTTGTATTCCATCTTGTTAGTAACATTTGGAAAGAACACAGGCAAATTGATGGTCTGATTGATACTGACTGGTGATGCCAACTTAGGAAGAAAGGATGGATTGGTTCAAACCCTATCGTTATGAAAAGTCATATAAGGAACTTTGATGGACAAGGCCTGAAGTCCTGAAACCCTTTTGGCAGAGGTAATAACCACCAAAAAAGCTATTTTCCAAGATAAATATTTCAGATCTACTGTTGCAGCAGGCTCGAAAGGCAGAGCGACCAAAGCTTGAAGAACCATAGTAAGGTCCCAAGGAGGAACAGGGTACCTGACCGGGGGGGGGGGGGTGTATCGAAAAGGTGCCTTTAATTAAAGCTTTACACAGTCTGGAGGAGGCTAGAGGCAGAATTCTCGCCCACATGAAAATGAGAAATGGCAGCCAACTGAACCTTGACCTCAGAAGAACTAGTTCCCTGTTGAAATATATCAGCTAGAAAATCAAGAATGGTGGAAACAGGAGCTGTGAAGGGGTCTAAATTCCTTTGAGAGGCCCAAAAGGAAAAACGTTTCCACTTGCTGCGATAAACCTTCCTGGTCGAAGACTTATGAGCAGCCACCAAAATAGATCTAACTGAGGAGGATAGTCCAAGAGTCCTAGCAATCACGGGAACTGGAGCAGCCAAGCTGTGAGCTTCAAACTATCCAGATTCGGATGAGGCACCCCCGAAGGGTGTGAAATCAGATCCTGAATGGGATCCAGGATCCAAGGCGTAGCCAGAAGGTGAGACCAAAGGAAGGGAAACCATACCTGGCGAGGCCAAAACAGGGCAATGAGGATCAGTTTGCTCCCCAGTCGACGAGCTTTCTGTAGAAACCTCGGAATAAGAGGTACTGGCGGGTAAGCATACAGAAGACCGGGAGGCCAAGCATGAACTAGAGCATCTCTGGAAGACTCCCCTGGCAGGGGGTTCAGAGTGAAAAACTCCCTGCACTTCGCATTGGAAGGAGATGTGAAGAGATCGTAGCAAGGTTGACCCCACTCGCAGAAGGTCTGTTCCACTACTGAAAGATTCAGAGACCACTTGTAAGGCTTCATAACAGTCTGATTTAGCCTGTCCACTAGGATGTTGGATCGTCCCAGAATGTGCGCTGCGATGAGAAAGCGACTAGTGGAGATCATTCAATCCCACACTCTCATGACTTCACGATAAAGGGGGTAAGATCTGGTCCCTCCCTGTTTGTTGATATACCAGACCACTGACATGTTGTCTGAGTGAATTGCAACCGTTTCCAGAATAAGAAAGGCATGAAGGGCCTGCAACACTAAAAGGACCGCCCTCATCTCTAGGACATTTATGTGCAAGCTGGTCTCTACAGGGGACCACAGGCCTTGGACTGTCCTGCCCAAACAATGTCCCCCCCCACCTGAGATGGGAGGCATCTGTGGTCACTGGGGCTGGAACAAAGGGTCGTCCCTCCAAAATGTCCTGAGAACACATCTACCATATGAGGGACGACCGACAGACTCGACTGAGTTGAAATGGATATGCCAATGGCAGTTCCAACAGGGAACATTGTACAGCTAGAGTCCACTGTAGAATTCTCATGTGTAACCAGGCACACAAGAGAAGAGTTATAGTCACTGCCATTGAGCCTAAGGCCCTCAACACCGATTCCGCCATTGGGAGAGGAGAGTGGTAGATCCGGGAGACATGGATCCTCAGGTTTTGTACTCTCTCCGAGGTCAGGAAGATTTTGCACTGTAGAGTATCTATCCTGGCGCCAATGTAGTCTAGCACCTGTACAGGATCTAGGAGTGATTTGGATGCGTTGATTGTGATCCACAAACACAGGGCAAGAATCAGGAAATAATCCCTGCTTTGGGAGAGTGGACACCTGGTGGGAGAAGTGAGGAGCCAATCGTCCAGGTAAAGAGAGATCTGAATCCACTAAAGCCTCAGGTGAGCCACTACCACTGCTATCACTTTGGTGAACATCCTGGGGGCTGTGGTGAGACCAAAGGGCAGGGCTCGAAATTGGTAATGATCGACTCCTAGCCGGAAGTGGAGGAACCTTCTGGAGCTTCTGTGCATCTTTATGTGATAGTAAGCATTCTAGAGGTCTAACAAGCACATCCAGTCGCTCTCTGGCAAGTACGGCATGATGGAATGTAGTGTAACTATTCAGAACTTCTCTTTGGCAACTGACAGGTTCAGGGTAGAAAGATCCAGAATGGGCCTTAAGTCCCCCATTTTCTGTGGCAACAAAAAGAACCTGGAGTAGAAGCCCAATCCGACTGATCTGGGGGGATGGCTCGCTTTTCTAGCAGCTTGGAAATTTCCTGTGCTGCTGCCTCTCTTTGCGTGGGTGGTACGTCCGTGAGGTGTTTGGGAGATTTGGGGGGACCCACAAAGGAGATAGAGTATCATCTGGATAAGATCTGAAGCACCCAGCGGTCTGATGTTATGGACTCCCATACCGCTAGGTGCAAGGACAATCGTCCCCTGACTGCTTCCAGAGTAGAGCAGTCGGGCCACCACTCAGGGTTGCTGCCCGGGTCTGTCTGAGAAAGGCTCTTGAGACCCAAAATTCCTCGGACCCACTCTGTCTCTGGGCAGGCATCCATTCTGTCCCCCTCTGCCTCTGGGGGAAGAAGAGCCCAGACTGCCCCAGGAATACTATGACTTCCAGAACCACATCTCCTTTTGCCCTCTCTGGTTCCAGGAAAAGGACCTTTGAGGGTTCGAGAAGCAGATTCCGACGGCAGATATGGTCTTCCCATCCCTCTCACTCTGGACTAATGTCTCTTTGACTGTCTTACCAAAGAGAGCAGAGCCGTCATAGGGGGCATTGGCAAAGGACGCCTTGAAAGGTTCTGAAAATTGACATAATCTGAGCCAGGCGCTGCGCCTCATGGACACGCCGGACCCAGCCGCCCTAGCCACTCCTTCAGTAGCATGTGGAAGTAGTCGCATGGACGTGTTGGAGACTGCTTTCAAAGTAGCCATCCTCATGGAGAATGATACCATGTCCAACTGCGACATGGACTTAGGGGGAGACTCCTTCAGCTCCTTTACCAGGTCGCGTTGAAGTCTGGTGAAATGGGCCAGGTAGTTCAATGCCCTAATTGAAAAGGTAGCTGAAGCGTAAACCTGCTTCCCTAGGTGGTCCATCATCCGTGACTCTCGGTCAGGAGGATGAACCGAAGAACTCTCCTGGGCAACTTTCTTCTTTGTGGCTGCTGCTACCACCATTGCGTCTATGGGGGAGTCCTTGTTCCATGCTGGCCTGTCTGTGGCGGGACTCAAAATTTTGTCTGATTTTTTGGAATTGGTTCCATGGTGTCCAGCTCCTTCCATGCCAGTGAGGTGACCAGGTCCACCAAAGGATCTGCAGGAGGGGACACCCAGGAAGTAGATGGGCCCATGCCGAAAGCCTACAGAACACAGACTCATCAGAAGAAGGTTTGGGGGCAGACCAACCTCCAAGCTGGCATAGGATTTCCATGATGTCTCCAAAGGAGACATCATCGGGAGGTGACCTAGGGGAACCTTCTCCATCATCCAAGTCCGTATCCTCAGTGAGGGACTCGGGGGAGTCTAAGTGCCTACTCTTGCACGTATGCTTGTGAGGCACCTCTCCGGTGGGGCTCTCAGAGGGGAACTCGCAAGCCACTTGTTCCTCGGGGGAAGAGTCTTGGGCTCCTCAGGCATGGGCTGTCCCTCTGGTAAAATAATGGGGACTGTAGAAAGATCCAAGGGGGTCTGGGTGTAGTCCATGGGGGCAGTCAGGAGTCTCGATCCAGCGAAGAGATCCTTTTCTACTATGTAGAACGCCAAAGGAGGGTGAACCTCCTCAGAAACCAATAAGGAGGCCAGTCTCCCCGGGTCCAAGAGAATCAGAGTCGGGCCTGAAGTGGACGGAGCTCCAAGGGAGGGATCTTGGCCCGACAAAGGCGGAGTCGATGAAAAATGTTCTACTCCCTCTCGGATCCGAGCTGGTCTGATCAGACATGCTCAAGGCAGCTGTTGGCATTGAGGAAGCACGTACCATTGGTGCCGACCCCCTGACTAAAGCCATCCTTGGATCCAAATACTCCACACCCGATGGACGGACTGGAGGAGGATATATTGGCTAGGAAAAAGAAAGCAAGCTCCCCCCTCCTGAGGGAGAGAAGGGGCTGGCAAGACTCCCATCTGGATCAGAGTACGGATGAACCTCCTCATCATTTTATCCATATCGACCTCTGACCAGGTGGACCTCGACAAGGCCATGGACTCTGACCTTGCAGGTCGGGGCACCAAGGCCCTAGAAGCTGAGCTTGTCTCGTCCAGCTCTGGGGAGAACCTCGGAGATCGGAGCTGAGGGGAGTCACGGATCCTTAAAGTTTTGACTGGTGAAGGGAGGTCCAGAGACCTCTTACGCTTTTCCCTTGACTTCGACTCTCTCTCCTTCTTTCTGCCCCTTTTCCACTCCGCTTCCACAGGCTTTTGCACAGGAGATTGAGTCCTAGCCTGGAAGGGAGAAGAAGCCAGGGTTAGAGAAGAAGGAGAGGTGGCAACAGCAGCCGCTGTGACCGAAGCCAAAGATGAGGCAACAGTCTAAGAAGGGGGAAGAAGGGCCAACTTGGCTTTCCTGTCTTTAATGGCGCATGGGTTGAACCTCGCGCACACAGTGCAGTATGTGCTCAGATGGGCCATGCCCAAGCACATAACACACAGAGTGTGGCCATCCGCAGGGGATAACTTATGGCCACACTCGGTGCATCTTTTGAAAATAGGCTTGTCAACCATAACGTCAGAAGAAAGAATAACTAAAAAGAAAATGTTATTTCATTCTTGCTGAGAACACCCACACACCACACTTACACACAGAACACACTGAGGGGGGGGGGGGAAGGGAAGTAAAAATACACACAACTACTCTAACTAAGCTAACTACCCTAAAACTATAAAACTCGATGCACCAAGCGAGGGGTGGAGAAAGGGAAACCTACTCTATCACCATCTAAAATTTTTGAAAGAAAAATGATATTTTAAAGTTTTTACCCACTGAAAACCTGGAGCTCTGGAGATCACGATGCACAAGCTATTTGTGGCAAACGAGATCTGGGGTTTGGAAGGTAGTGGAGGTGTATTATAGGTAAGGGGAGGAGCTTGGAGCAGATGCTAGTAAAGTTGTCGGCTTGGATCCGATACGAATCCGGTATCCCACAAGTTGAAGACCAAATGATGTAAACTACTTCAGATCAACCATTTAGAAATTGTCTGTTTTGATACCCAACAGTCCTCCTCCTTACCTCCATAAGCAAATAATTTATTATAACTTCTAAAGTTCTATGTATTTTCAATGTAGTATCTTGAGTTGTCCGTGGAAATCCAGTGTGTGCAGAATTTTCGATCCCTTATTTTTCTGTTTCAGGAAAGAATACAGGGACATGAACAGACCGGTTCAATGTGAACTCGGATACCTAGGGCTGCCACCTTTTCTGTGGCAAAAACCAGACCAAGGCCACAACCCTAGAACCTCCCATAACCATGTTCATCTCATTCCACTCTCACCGCCAATTTTGTGACATCGTCACATCAGATAAGGAGGAATGCCTTCTTTATTCCATTTCAGGTCTTTTTTTCTGTCAATTTACTCTGCGGTTTTTGTAAATAAAAAAATAAATAAATAATAAAAACATAGTAAATCCTCAAATTTAACAAACTCAGATAATCCGTTTCTTTTTTTAAACAGAATACTGGAGTTTGTACAGTACTTTCCAGACTACCGGACAACTGGTTTGATTTCCAGATAGTCGGGGACGGACAGATAGGTGGCAATTCTACTGAAACCACTTCTGGCACAAAAGGATGATTCATTCTGAAGGATACCCTATCTTTATCAAAGATGAGATAGGTCTGAGTCACCATAAGCTCTGGTAACTCAGATACTGGTCTGGCAATAGTCACAACAAATGGAAACACTGTTTTCCATGATAACTTTATATCAGCCTTGTGATCTGGTTAATAAGGATAAAGTGTAAGTTGTTCTTGTAAAAAGTTAAGATCCCAAGGGGAAGTCACCTGATTTCTACATGGGCTAATATGTAACACCCCTTTCAGAACCTGCTTCACCTGAAATAATGATGGGGACTCACTGGTAGACAGGTAAATGTGAACAAAACTTTAACTTTAATGTAAGTGTATGAAAGACACAAGCTTAATAACTCTCACAAATAATGTAGAACCAAAAAGGTTTGAGCCTTAAAATGGTCTTGGTTCTTTTTATGGCACCAACTAGAACATTTCTTCTACTTTAATATATGATTTTCTTGTAGAAGGTTTCTTAGCTTTTATTAATACCTACTGCACATCTTCAGGAAAAAAAGTTGCTAAAAAGATATTACAATTCTATCATTTTGGCTATGAGCTGGCATAGTTGAAGATTGTGCTGGATCAGAGATGCCCTGTCCAGTATGAGTCAAGTCCATCCTGTAAGAAAGCTTGTGGTAAACGCCTTTGGTCATTTTCAAAAGAAGGGATAACCACTGTTGCCTGGGCCAAAAGGGGGTTACTAGTGCTATTTTTGGAGAATTGTGGTCTTTAACAGAATGCTAGTCATCAGAGGAAAAGGTGTAAATGCATACAGGGCCATTCGCATCCATGGGAAGAAAAATATAATTTGTCTTTCAGGCCTGCATGTAAGGAATCCTCCAGCAATACTTTGTTGTGAATGGAGGCAAACAGATTTACTGGAGGAGTTCACTACATATGGATAAATCTCCTGAAGATTCCAGGATGGAATTTTCATTTGTGGAAGTCTGTCCTAAGTCCTGCGCTCAGCTCGTCTGCCACAACATTCTGCTCTGGTGGAATGTATGTAGTCTGCAGGGATAGACTGAGCTAGAGTGCAAGTTCCCAAGTTAAAAAAATGTTAATCAACATATGTGGTACAATACGGTTTTCTTTTGTTTTTGTTTGTTTATGTACTGCATCACAGCACCATCACAGCAGTGGTGTTGCTTGTGATGACTAACAGAGGCTCTGGAGCCCAGAGATGGTTCACAGTTTTGAGTGCATTTATCACTGCCATTATTTCTTTGATAATTATATGCTTGCTTCTTTCCTGAGAGTTCCATAGACCCTGTAATTTTGCCCCCTTGGAAACAGTTCCCAGGGCAAAAATCTGATGTTCCTGTGGTTGAAAAATGATAAGGTACTACAGGGAAAATTGATTATCTGGATTTAATAATAACTCATTCATACACCACTGAATTTCTTTCTTGACAAAAGCCTGTACTGGAATTTGGAAAGAAAGGGGATGCTGGTGTGGTGTCTAGACTGCTTTGAGGTAGCAATGAATTCTTCTCACATGCAATCTGGCTAGATGGAACATTAGAATTGTAGAAACTATAAAATCTAGTATCCTGAGACAGTCTCTTGTTGTCATGTGGCTTTGGAGGAAATGCTCAGGAATTGTTCTTTGTAGTACTCCACTTTGTCCTGAAGAAGAAAGGACATCATTAAGGAGGCATCAAGGAGACAGCCTAGAAAAACTATTCTGTGAAAAGGATGAAGAGCTAACTTTCTACATCTGGTTGAAATCCTAGATTGTGAAGAAGACTGGTTGCAACGAGAAGAGACAGTGGCCAATCTGGAATAGAGTCTTCAAAACTAAATCAGTTGTCTAAATAAAGAAAAAGATGTACATCCTGTAGCCTGCAAAAAATTGATGACACTAGAAAGGATAAAGCAGAAAATTGAAAATGTGACCAGATACAGAAAATCCCTTTAAAAAAGTTTGAAAATGTTGGGAATTGCAATGTGGTGGTAGGCAAATTTTAAGTCTACGATAACTAGAAAGCACATAGCAAGAAGAAGAGGCAACCGATACTGTTGAGAGAGCATTCTAAATTTTAAGATCCTAATGTACAGGTTTAAAAAGGAGATCCAACACAGATCTCTAGGTTTTCTCTTTCTTGAGTACGAGAAATATCCTTGAAAAAAATCCTCCTGCTATTTGATCCAAATGAACAGGCTCCATTACTTCCCGAGACGGCATTTGTTCTACAATACAAGAAGGCACTGAAGTTTTATGGGACAGGGCTAGGGCAAAATTCCTTGGAATGTGAGAAAAGTCTCACTGACAGATGTATCCTTTTTGAATCATAACTAGAACCCAAGAGTCTGAAGTGACCTGGAGCCAAAGTGATAGGTGAACAGATTTTTGTGAGAAAGAGAGAGAATCAAAGGGCTGCCAGGTTAGTGGAGGGCGCAGTCAATCTGCTTTTCTGGACTGCCCTTGGGTTTGGGAAGTTCCACCTTTCTTTAGTTCAAATAAGCCAAAGCAATTTCATAACTAATGCACAATTACTTACCTATGTGAATCCAGCATAATTAGAGCTGGAACCCAAGGTGCTGCAAACATCTCCCACCTGGCCGTTAATATTAATGCCATCCGTTAATATTAATGCCATAAACACATATGTTTAGTCATCCACGTTTGGAAGATATCTTTAAAACTCTAATTTGTGTTTGGAAGATACCTTCAAAACTCTGCAATTTTCTAAAGGCTGCAAAATAAACTTTACATTTTACAGAGAAAAATGTTCACATGCAAAGAACATTTTGTGTCATGCCTTCAGACATGACTGCAGCTCTAATGCAATCTGTACATAATGAAGTAGAATCTGAAGAATGGCAGTTATACAAGGATACTCAAGAAATTATACAGTGAAGCCCCTCTGAGGTAGCCTGCTGAACCCACTGGTCTGAAGTGATACTTTCCAAGCCTGTGCTAAAGCTGAATAAACCAGTCAAAGGTGGAGCCAGGCCATAGTCGGAATTTTATCTATTGCTGGTAAATAGCCATATTTGATAAGTCAAAAGCAGCAAGTTCACCTATGTAAGTTTTCCATCAAAATGACTGCTTTCTAAAGAAAGGCCTCTTTGTGATTGCACAACTTCTATAGCACTAAGGTCATATGAGATGCCTGTTTTTTCAGCAATTCCTTCTCCAAGTTATACAGGTAGATTAAGGTAATGGCAGGTGAACAGTACAGCTATTGATCAGAACACTGAGGAGATTCATATATGCACAGATCCATAAGACCTTAATAAATCTACATTAAGGGGCAGTATCTGTATTGAACATCTAAAGACAGGGCTTTAGGTACTTCAGGTGCAAAAGCTTTTCTTTGCACTTGATACTATCAAAGGCTTTTGACAAATTAATCTAGATCAAGACAGTTCCAAGCTGTGTACATATAGTTTGTCTTTAAGACGGTTTACATTTGTCAGACTTCTATATGGCATTCTGTGTTTCAGAAGGAGCTTGAAGGTGCTGCTAATACTGCTGATGATATACTGCAGACTTCTGACAAGAGAAAAGAATGACAAAAGATTTATTCAGACAATGAATAGACTAAATAAAACAGTATAACCTCAAGCTGAAAAGATTGTGTAATTTTGGAATTACAACACTGAAACATGGTCATACAAGTTCAGACCGCTCGAAACAACATAAGAAATCAGAGCACTGATTCCAATGCCTCTGGCAGCATACAAAGAACCAATCACGTGCAAGACTTGTATGTATGATAAAGTATCTTTCAAAGTTTATTGTGAATATTTCAGAAACAAGTGCGTCACTAAGGAAATTGCTAGAACAAGGTGTGACATTGTACTAAAGTGAAGAGAAAGAAAAGACTTCAAAGACTGAACAACAGAAGTGCCCATACTAGAATATTTTGAAGTGAATAAGCCAGTCACATTACAAGAAGATACAATAAATAATGGAGCTGATGCACTGATCCTGAAGAAAAAAAAAAAAAGATAAACCAGCTGGGTACAGATCATGGGAATATAGTGATTCTCTGAAAAGGCATGTTTTCAGACAAAAAATATGCTGAGTCAGAAAAGGAGTTGCTAACCACAGTACAGATTTGGAAACATTTCATGAATTTATCTTAAAAAATGACTGCAAGATTGAAAAAATTGCTGCTATGTTAACAGAAATGTCAGAGTGAGCTATAAGCCAGGGGAAAAATATACACAGTAAATGAGTCATTCACACATTCCAGACCAGCAAGAAGGTCTACTTGGAGATGAAATAAAAGCTAACTGTGTGATACTGCAACTACCAAAGACAGAAAGGAGTCTTAAGAGTTTCAGAGGCCTAATGACAGCAATTCAGAAATGTAAATCCTTAAAGTGCAGTGCCACACTTGATGATTTGCCTTTCTGCACCACTCTACAGGGCTTATAAAATGCCAACTAGCATTTTCTTCTGACAAGTGAACATTTTTCCTCATCATTTCACTGAAAAGAGCATTTGTTTTCCCCATGCTAATGCCCCTATGCTTATACCAAGAAAAAAAAGTATAAGCCACTAGGCTTTCACCAATGAACACTACTTCCTAGCCTGGCTCCAGACACAAGTCCAAGTACTCCTGTTCTCAGGGAATCACGATTTTCTAAAGGAATCATCATGAGGTCCATTTTGTAATTTTGGATTACAGTTTGAAGAGAAGGCTGGAGATGTGAACTTTGAATGGACCCTGTTCAAGACAGCATTATCTAAAGCAGTGGCAAGAAGCTGCAGAGAGGTGATTGGGGCTTGTCATGGTAGCATTTCCAAGTCACCCTGGAGGACACCAGTGATAAGGGAAGCTGCCAAGTTAAAGAACTTTTCTATGAATGGTTAGTGGGAGGATCTCTGCATTTGACCAATAGCCGCCAACAGATCAAAAAAGCAGTGGCTGTGGTAGTTGCTGAAGCAAAAGCCCAGGGGAGGGAGGAATCTTGTACGTCCATAGAAAAATGACTTCTGGATGGCTTCAAAAGATGTTCTGGCAACTCAGGAAAGGTGGTTAGGACACCTGAGTCAATTCTCAGCAGGAGTGGAGAAATCTGACATCAAATGCATACATGTTGGGAAACAGAAGAAATACTCTGAACATCTCACAAATCCACTGGGCATAACCTCCTCTGAAAAGGCAGGGCCAAAATCAGTTGGTGAATTTGGAAAATTGTTTCTAGATTAAGTTGTCATGTGTGATTAAACAGATCCACTGCGTCAAGACTGAAGGACAGCAAGATATCCAAGTAAAAATTCTGACGTTGCTTGATGCTGTTGGGGTGTAATGCTTAACATACTTCATCAACACTGTGTGTAAGGCAGGGACAATATCTCCAATTTGGCAAAGTGTAGTGGTGGTCCCCATTTTCAAAAAGTGGGACAGCAAGGTGTGCCCAAATATATACAGAGATTACACTTCCCCAGCCCCCCTGGGAAAACTTATGAGAAGGTGCAAGAAAGGAGACTCCATATGATAGTGGAACAGTGGATCAACTCTTTGCCCTTGCAGGGATACGGGGGGGGGGGGGAGATTTATCAATACTATCAATGTGGTGTTTTGTGGAAGGCACATGACTGATAATCTCAGAATGCCTTATGAGTGGTGCCTCAACAGTACAAGCTTTTATGACCAACCCTGCCATTTAATCCTTATATTTGCAAAGTAACAGCTGTGTCTGGATTTTCAGTGTTAAGTCAAATGTATTAACACTGATGTAGGACGTCAGGGAATTGTCTTGTACCCCATCCCCCTCCTGTTCAAGACATTCATTCATTCTTACAATATCAGGCAACAGCTGATGTTTGGATACAATACACTTTGAAAGCATGGGGAATACATTTCTATTACTTGCAGAGGACACTGTCCATTTAGCCACAACTGGCAGTGATCGCCGGTGTGCACTGAAATGTGTACTGCAGATGTTCACTGCTGAATGTGAAGGAGCAGTGATAATCAACACTTCTAAATCAGAGATTATGGTTTTCCTTAGGAAAAACTGGGCTGCTCTCTGCAGGTGAGGGGGAACAGCTAACTCAAGTGCAGGAATTCAAGTGTCCTGAGGTGTTGTTCCAAAGTGAACAAAGAAGGGACTGGGGGACTGACGAGTGGATGGGTATAACTGCAGCAGTGCTGCAGTCATTTGTAGGACTGTTAAGGTGAAGCAAGAGAAGAATGTCACAGCAAAACTCTCACTGTACCAATCTATATCCCTACCCTTAGCTATGGTCATGAAATTTGGGGAGGGAAAGAAAGAATGAGATCATGGATGCAAGCAGTGGAAATGAGTTTCCTTCAAAGGGTTGCTAGGCTCACTCAACAGGGCACTGTAAGGAGTATGGAAATGCGGGACAATCAAGAGTAAAGCCATTGCCCTTCGGGTCTAAGAGGAAATATTTGAGATGGTGTGGACGCCTACTAAGGATGCAAAGACATCTCCTCAGAAGGTAGATCAAACAAAGACCACTGGGAGGTGGCCTCAGGGCAGAAACTGAATAGCAATGATGAAGGCCACAAAATAGAGTTTATCAAAGAACTACAGGTGCTCACATCCTGACTCTACTACAGTGCAAAAAACAATCAATCAATAAACAACCACACTGTGTAGTGCCACTGTTATAATGATGCCACAGCACTCCCTTCAAAAACGTGTTATCCGGGCAGTCGATACCACATACTAAACACTTGCAAATGAGTTTCTGCTCTTCATGCCTTAGCAAAAGAAGTGAAAGACTTCATAAACAAGTTCATGAGAAGTTATCAGACTTGCCAGGGGATCAATGGAGAATTTAGCCTAATCCCCACTTGCCTCCAAAAAGTGTCTGCTTAAATGACTTGCTCAGGTCACACAGTAGGCAAATGAGGGCTGGGGGACTGAAACCCTGGACCACAAGGAATCCAGCTCACAGCCTAAACCTTCTAAGGCAACTGCCAGACTAACCCTCGCTTATGATTGTGGACTTGCTCCAACAGTCTTATGCCACTGCTGTGTCATAGCAGTATACTACAATGTGAAGCATGCATACTACTTTCAATTAAAATAACATAATATGCACTACACATTACAAAGCAATATACAAGGGATAACTGCCAGTGAATACAAATGGATGCCCAAAGGTCTAAGGTATAGTCACACATATAAAGAAGCCATGATCCATTACATAACTCACTCACTTAGGTCACTGGACCACAGGTACCAGTATGGCTTTCTCATAGTCCATGTGGGCATAAATGACCTGAAACGTAGCTCCCTGAACTTTATGTAGAGACATTATGGAGCTCTCTGACTGTGTGCTCCTGGCTGATATGAGCCTAGCATTGAACAGCATTCTACCTTCCCCGAGGATGATGCCACAAGACAAACTGATGATTAACTTTACTGATTGTTTTGGCACAGCTTCTGATGTCATTCCAAGGGGTGTGCACTACTTGTCAGCATGGGAGTATATGCCAACAATGGTCTGCACCTGTTCCCGCTGGGCTTTTTAATATTGGCTAAAACACGGTCTTCCCCATACTACCTCTTTTAGGCAATGCCAAAATGGCAAACCTTCCGACATAACAAAACCAACCTATGTAAATCAGAAGATGTTACTGCTCAATGCCATGAGTTAAAACAAGAAACAGCACCAGCACTCCCTCCATGCTCTCTTCACCCTGGAGAATGCAGACATCAGCACAGTCAATAAGACACGGTTTAAAGCTGCAGAGAGCATCTCAGCAGTGCTAGGTTACAAGGTTTTTCACAGATTTAGGCCAGCCACTGGTAGGGGAGGGTCTAAAGGAGGAGATGTCTCAATTCACATCATTAACAAGTTCACGTAAAAATGAGACACATAGTTAAGATAAGCCTGAGCTACTCCATATCCAGGCTGCCATAGGCAAAGTCCCATACCATATCCTTGCTACCTATAGGTCTCCCTCTATGACTCAGGAAACCCATAACTCGTATTTAAATTTACTGGAGACACTCACCATTCAACTCAATACCATAGTCATAAGTAACTTTATCTATCCCACTGTAAACCGTGAATCATACATTACCCTAAACCTGCAGGTCCGAAGATTCCTGGATGTTGTAAACACAAATACCCTGGACCAGATAGCCCACACATCCAATAGCAGAGCAAACATACTGGACCTCATCCTCACCAACATAACAGAATGTTGTACCCTCCTTACTGTAATGTCTTCTCTGGTAACGTTGGACAATAAAGCCATCTCCTTTGGAACAAAAATAAAACCTGTGACCCAAGCTAACCCTGTAGCATTTAAAATTATTCTAAGGCAAACTTCATATTATTAAGTGACAACCTGATAGCATTTTGAGCCCCCCAAACCCTGAGAACACAGCTGCTTAAGTGGAATTGTTCACAAATACTCTTTACAATCATGTTAATAAATGCACAGTTGCAGCTGGGCCTACCAGAAATAAGCTCAGAACACACTCAATAAATAAGCCATCCCAGCAGAATCCAAACCTCAATATGTTGTACAACATAAGGAAGAAAGTCATACCAAAAGTCATGAAATACAACACTCAGCAGGATAAAAACTCTCATGTAAGTCTAAACAAATAACTCAAAAGGCAAATCAGGTCTAGCAAAGCCAATTTTGAGGAAAAAAATAACCTCCCAGGCCAAGGACAGAAACAAGGCTTTCTTTCTTTACGTCTGTATCCTCAAAGGCTGCACTCAACAATATGCAGAGTTAGAAAAAGGTAACTGGGAACATGTGTTTTGGGTTTGTAATTCATAAATTGCTACTAGGCTAATGACCCAGGTGACCTTTCTAAGCCTAACTCAGTTTTCCCAAAAAATAATGTCTTGTATCCAAATAGGACATTGAGGTCCAGGCATTTATAAGCTACCTCTTTTCAAACGGGACATGATATGTCAGACTTTAAAATTCCCTACACGGTACTCTATCAGAAATATACTGAGTGAGCAAATGGGTGCAACTAAGGAAATTTTTTGAGCTAGAGGATCTGAACTGCCTAGACATAGTAAGACCTTGCTAAGTTTAATTTTGGTGGCTGCCAAAACAGCAATTACTACCAAATGGAAATCAAATGCTAAACCAACTGTATATGAAGTATTGAATATTAACAGAGACAAAAGAACTACAAGTAGAGTTATTAGACAAAGGTAGAAACAAATTACATATGGAAAAATGGAAATTGTGGGAACAATACCTGCAGAATAAAGTTTTAGATTAGGAGTGAGGTTTAACGGAAGACAGGAATTAAGAAATTTATGTAAGTTTGGATTGATGATAGTTATACAAAAGTATATATGTGATGTGTAATGTTTGTAACTGGGAACATGTTAACCTGGTTTGTTTTATTTTACATAACTATGTTTGCCTATGTCTTAAGTGATAATTCAATAAAGATGCTAAAAATATAAAAACAATGTGGAGAGCTAATTGCGAATGCAGCAACCTACACAGAGCCAAAAGATAGACCAAATCTACTGGCTGACAAATTCAGCTCCAATTTTACATTCCCCACTCCCCCACCTCCATTCCATAACCCTACCAATCATTGCTATGGAAAAGGTCCTTAATGCACTCTCCAAAAAATACCGCTTCAGTCAGTCCCAAAACTATCCCAGAGTGTCTTCTAAAGAGCATGAAACATGACCTAATAGGACAACAGGAGTCATTATTTAACCATAGCTTCCAGTCAGGCTTTGTGCCACACAAATGGAGAACTGCAGCAGTTATCCCTCTATACAATGATGGGCCTTCTATAGACCTCAGAAACTACAGACCCATTAGTCTGACTAATCTCATATATAAAGCCATGGAAAGAATTATCATGGAAATGATTAATAACACCACTGGAAAAAAACTCCAGGCACTGCATCTAACGCAGTTCAGTTTTGTCAATGGAAGATCATGCGTACTTAATCTGGTAGACTTCTTCAAGAAAGTCACCGCAGCAATGAACAAGGTCAAAATTGTGCATACAGCCTACATTCAATACTTTCAATAGTTTGAAATAAACTGTGTTGGGGCAAAATGTCAATCAAAATACAGACTCAAATATAAATGCATAAACTTAAGTATCAACTCAGTTATTAAGATTTTTTACATAGATATGATTCAGACTGTTTAATTAGTAAATGAAGTTTATTCCACTTACATACATACCACAGAATGTGATACAGACTTTGCTCTACCAGCAGTTCTACATCTTCCAATTTTAAATGGATAGTTAAACCCCCTAGTAACTTGAATAGAATCTCCAGGCTCAATGTTTAGCAATAATTGGCACTCCTCATTCCTTAATACTCAATAAGCTAGACACAACTTTCCTTGTATAAACCTATATCTTATGGAAAAAAGACCTAAAAATTCCAATTGAGCTTGTTATGGAACATTTTAAAACCCAGAAATTTTCTTTGTAAATTTCCTCCTGGGTAAGGCATTTGATACAAAACCCCATTCAGGCACTGTAAACAGACTCATGGAATTAGTCATAAACCAGTATTTCTCTCAGATAGGCCCCATGAAGTTAGGACAGGGGAGTCCACCTCCACAAAGAGGCCAGTCACTAGAGGAGTCCCTCAGACCTTATTACTTAGTCCTGTCTTTTTTGGTATCTACATCATGGAAATCAAGGCCAATATCAAGGGCCTGTTGCTGACCAAGTCTGTAGATGATGGGGAACAGGGAGCAGTCACAGAATCCCACAGAGACACTAATATCTTCCAAGAAGGGCTAATACAAACAAATAACGGGTGCTATAGACACAATTTAAAACTCAATGCCAAGAGATGCACAAAAGTACCCTTTGGGAATTTAGCTACCCCAGAAAACTACTTCCCTTAAGAGTAAACCTAGAAGTCAGGGATTTGGGAACACATGCAGAGAGTAACATAGCTTTCGACCAACACGTCTAAAGTAGAAAGGTGATCATTCTATGTTGCTCAACTTATAACTAATGGTATGGCATCTAGGATCACATAAGTCTTTATTCCACTGTACTCAGCCCTCATCAAACCCAACACTGAGTACACTGCCCCCTTCAATATGTCCCTGACCAGGCACATACAACTGGAACATCTACAGAGGTTCCTCAAAAAAAAAAGAATATAGGGCATTAACAACATGCCTTATTTGGATAGACTTAAAGCCCTATCCCTATACTATCTCTCCTACAGACTACTGAGGGGTGATGTATGTCTGGCATGCAAGACATTCAAGGATCATGCTCTGATGGACCTCTTGCATACATGCAAAATAAATAGCATCACAGTTATCCGATCTACAGATTTAAACTTTGCTTGCAATATAAATACAAAATCTTTGAAGGACAGGTAAGTGTCTCAAAGAATGGCCCTTCTCTGGAACAGGCTTACCATCCATGAAAAGTTCTCCCTGACCCTATTCGAGTATAACTTAGACTGAACTAGTGGACAGGAATTCATAAATTCACCATTGGTCTGTCACCTTTGTCTCTAATGGATAAGAGGTAAACTGTAAATGTCTGAGCATGCATAACTTACGTACCCCTAAAAATAACCTCCATCATCAAACTCACTGGATACATAGCTAGGATTACAATGGCCATTGTGGGACTTCCTAGATAGCTGCACACTGATCAACAGCTTAACTTCAGCTGTCCCAGAGTGAAAACAGAAACTGAGAAACAAAAGCCAGTGATACTGTCAGCTTATACAAATTCAGTTACTGGCCACTAAGTACATGGCCTGGATGTCTGTAAAGAAGAAACTAAGAGTATGAAAGAAAATCAGCTAGAAAAGGTGAAGAGAAAAGACTGACTGGGAAGAATCCCGCAGCTGTTCACCAAAAATCAGTTTAAACTCCAGCTTCATTGCAAGACATGAATTACAGCAATCTAGAGGAAAAAGTGAGTCCAGTGTGCTCAAACCTTATTAAAATAAACAAAACACTGAAGGAGTATACCATCTCAAATAACAAAAGGCGTGAAAACTGGAAGAAGCTTTTACTAATATTAAGATGATCTGATAAACTGCAAAAATCAGAGGTCAAAATTAAGAAAAGGCTAACTGAATAAGATACTGCTCAAGAAGACATGTTTCACAAAATGGTATGATCACAGGACAGGGCACATAGGAAAACCTAGGATTTTCAGCTGGACCATAGGAACTACAAAGAACATATTGTACTAATTTTATTAAGGACCAAATAAGAAACTGGACTGGTATTCCACAGCAGAAACAGTTAACTGAAAGTGCACGCCATGTGTATCCTCCAAATCTGGCCATGATAAAGCAGCCGAAACCTTGATTACTAAAGATGCAAACCTACCAGCAGAAAGAGTTGACCTTTAAAAAAAGGTGGCAAAAAAGCAAAGTATCAAGAGATGAAGACTGTAGAGTACTTGCCAAAAATGTTTATTCACTGTACACCAGGCAGAAGAGAAACAAACATATTCCAGTAATCAGGGGGATGCCAAAAGGCAAGTGTGAGATTCAAGCTGATCTATCCAGCTGTCTTTCGAATATTTTTTTCCTGGAGGATGAAAGTAATTTTTTTATGCAGAACAGGCTAAGGAGGAAATGCAAATGTTTGTCCAACAAAAGTGAGCCATCAAGCAAAAAAGGACTCTGTTTCTAATTCATCTGATAATAAAGCACACAGAGAGACTTCAACAGTGAAACCTTTCCACTCTTCCAAAGAGAAATGCTTGAAACAGAAAAACAGAATATTTTAGTAGTTTTTGTATGTGATAAAGTTATAAACATAAAAAGATGCCTTTTTATTACTCCTCTTTCCTTCTTTTTGTACTGAGAAACATTGGCATTACAGTTCAAAAAAAAGAAGAAAAGCTAGATACAAGCTTTTGTAAGTTAACAGGCTGTAATTTAGGGTTGCTGAGGTGGAATATGGGGTGTAGAAGTACACAGATCATGATAGTTGTAGAGATTATATGTGTTTCTCTTACTTTTGCACTGGTGAATGTCTGGATTAAGACCCTGACTTAACCAAATGACAAATTTTAAATATAAGCTAAATATGAGAACACAGAATATAATGAAAAGTTTTCCTTTAGCAACACATGTTTCAGCTCGCCTTTCAGGCTGCAACAAAGGACTACATTTTTTCTTTTTCTCTTACTTTCCATGGAAGCAAGCTGATAACAGGGCAATAAAAGACAGAACACTAGCTTCTTCAAGGCTAAAAGTTAATGACTACCAAATGTATGCAAGTAGTTTTCACATCTGGGGGTAGGGGGAATTAAGATAAAAAAGAACAGACATCAATTAGTACAAGTAGAAGTACAGGCAATAACTTATCATTTTAGCATGGATAACATCAATTTCAGTTTAATTGCAGCCTGTGTTAGCAGTTGTCTACTTGGCACAAATGTTCCCATTAGGAAGATTAAACATTATTGCCTGGAGATGTACAGAGTTATGTGTGTTTGGATTAAGTGATGGAGTGCTCTGGCAGTGTTTTTTTTTTTGTTGTTGTTGTTTTTGTTTCTTTATTTTTTAATTAAAAAATCATGTAAAATGTGACTTGGGCTCCAATACTGACAACAGGAAAAATGCATGAAGTATCAACCTGCCAAACATTAATGGGTATATGTATCACAAAAGCTGCCATATATAACAGATGGGAATAATGACTTCTTACCATAATGGCAACACCTTCCATACTACATTGGAATGTGAATGGTCTCAAAGGTATAGACAAAAAAGAAAAAATACTTAATTATATTAAGACATGCAGAGTGCAAATAGCAATGCTACAGGAGACACATTTGGAAAGAACTGAGAATGGGAAATTGATAAAGGATTTCAGGACAGATATTCTGCAGAATGTCAGGGACAAAGGAAAATTAATTGCTAGAAGAGTTCTAGTTCATAGAAGACTTAAAAAATAATAATGGTAGATTTGTAGTAGTAAGGGGCTACTGACAAGGAACGAGGATTATGCTGGCATGTATTTATATTCCAACTAAACTGCTAATTTGGAGCTTAAAAATTCTGGGGAGAAATAATCAGCTTTCATCAGGGAATACTACTTATAGGTGGGGACTGGAATTTGATTTGAAACAATGAGGATGAATCTACAGAGCCTAGAAGGGAAAATATATCAAAAAGGTAGATTTTGGAAGAAGTTTATGAATACATTTGGAAGAAAGACATGAATTCAGTGGTAGGAACTCAGAGACTTTACATATTATTCCCCAAGGTACAATAACTGGGCTAGACTTGACATAATTATATTTCACAGGATCATGTCCATTTAATTGAGAACTAGGATACACATCCAATAAGTACTTGGATTCAGATCAGGCACTTATAAATACGAAGATAAAAATGCAGGGGAACAAAGTAAACATGAGACACTGATGCTTTCTCATCTACCTGTTAAAGAGAGAGGAATTTATGGAATGGGTAGTGGAAATTATCTGCTAGTTATTAAGGAAGATAGCAAGTACTTCATAAGTTATAGCTAGTGAGTTGGATGAAATAAAAGTGGAGTTTAAAAATAGGGTAGAAATAAAAGAAAGAGATCTGGTTAAGATCTGATAAGAATTATTTAAAGGGGCTGACAAAGGTTAAAAGACTAAAAATAAGGGGAATCTCACATAAGAAGCACAACATGTACAACTGCAGACTGCTAAAGAGAAAATAATGGAGTACCTGGATAATATGCATAAGTTTAGCAAGACTGCTGTTAAGCAGCTTTTTGATGATCACTCCAGAACACAAATCTTTTAGCACGACGACGCAGGCAATAGAAACTGGAAAGTATTATTGCCAAACTTAGGGAGCCTATAACAAGAAAAATAACCACAAAGCCTACAGAGGCATTAGAGATATTTTTCAAAATTTAATTAAATTTGTATGAAGCAGAGAAGTAGAGAAGTAGAGAAATCACGAAAAACAACTAAGGGAAATATTTATGGAAGATTTAAATAAACCAAGGTTAGAGGTAGATCAGGCTTCACAACTAACAGTTAAGGCAGCAAGAGATGAGGTGATGTATAACAAATCTTCAAAAAACTCTCCAAGAATAGATGATATTCTGGTGGAAGTGTAGAAGCTAGGAGAGGGAAGAACATGATAAAGATCTGGAAGGTTTTGTTTAACAGTATATTAAAGGGGGGGGAGGCACCAACATCATGGTAAAAAGCTGTGGTGGCTGTAATACCTAAAGAAGGTAAAGACCCATCTGATCTAGCTTCATATAATTCAATTTAAATTAAAAACATAATTATAAAGTGCTTATGTCTATACTGGTTAAAAGAATGGCAAATGTGATACCAAAACCGAAAATATATGAACCAATGTGGGTTTTTGGAGGGGAGGCAACCATCTGACAACATTAACAGAACAATGATGATCCAGAGTAAGAAAATATCTCTGTTACTTCTGGGTCTTGATGCAGAAATAGTATTCAACATGGTAAGCTGGGATTTTAGGAGTACAGCAATGGAAGTTTTTGCATTTCCTGATACAATAATAAGGTTAATTAGAAGAATATATGAAGGACTGGAGGCAAAAATCAAACTGGGAGGATGCCTCTCTGATAAATTTTGTCTGAACACGGGAACCATGCAGGGATGTCCTACTTCCCCTTTGTCATTTGTGTTCTAATTAGCTCTGTGGCACCTGCTATAACTGTGTAATGCTGTAGTGTGATGTACTAGTTAGGTAGGAGTTCTAATCCCAGACATGGCAACTGTAAAACTTTGTGTGTTTGTGTATTTGTTTATGGGAAGAAATATCCAGGGAATTGTTATGGCTAGGCTTGTATAGGCTCTAGGACCGATAGCCTAGTACCAACCTATGAACCTTCTGGCAAAGAAAATAAGTAACTTAGAAATTCAAGGATATAAATGGTATGGTGTTCATGAAAAGTTGACATTATCTGCATATTATATTATTTTGTACCTGATGGAATGAGAAAAGGGCATTTCAGTGTTGTGGAATGTTCTGAGACCGTTGTTCTTTTTGGGGATATAAAATGAATGAAGATAAAACAAAGACTACAGATACAAACTATATAACCACACATGAACTGGTTCAGCAATAACCATGTCCATGGAGACATAACAAAATTAAGAATTTAGGAGTATAGATTAAAAACGATTTGGTTATGGCAGCTAAGGAAATGTGGGAAGAGACTAAAAACATAATACAAATACTGAGAAACTGGACACTCTTGCCTATGGATATGAAAAACAAGATACAAGCAGTAAATTGTTTTTAGTTCCTTTAGTTTTATACACAGGTCAGGATATTTTTATCAGGCTGTGGAGAAGTTGTGGATAGTAATTAACACTTGAAGAATTTTATTTGGGAGGAGAAGAGGACAAGAGTCAAGTGGGGGTAAACTGATCCTCCCAATAGAACAAGTAGGCTTTACCTGACTTGAAGGGATATTTAAGAGCTATACAGTTAAGGCGCTTATACATAAAATAAGCAGAAAGCTACAATTCAAAATGAAAAGGGATGATGATGAAGCAGGGAGGTAATTAAAGAAATAAGAAAAGAATGGGATTTTGGACACGGATCCTGAAGGAAAATAACAGTCATACAGAAAATTAATTTGCAGTCCAAATGGAGAAGTGACAAAGTCAGCAAGTAATGGAGAGTAGTACTGCTGCAACTGAGTTCATTCTCAAGTCTTGGTGAGTACCTTCATGATTTTCCCAAAATCTCACCAAGACAACACTGATAAGCAGACTGTATTTTTTATAACATATATCATAAACAGAAGTAGGCCAAAAATTAACAAAGACAGCTGGGTGCACAAGACCCAGGATAAAAAAAGTGCCCAATCCTGATAGGCGCACTGGTGCCAGGACTGGAAAAAATGACAGTGTAGAATCCTCAAAACACGTAAACATTCCTACAATGGGGCCAGGCCAGACCCAGGGGGAGGATGCCCCTCTGTTGTAGAAGGAATTAGCAGTCCACAAAAATCACAAAAACTAATAGGTCAAAGAAGAATCAAAGACAACAGAGAGGACTACTAAGGATAAGAAAAAAATTATGTATTATTACTATTATGCAAAAAGCCCAGAATTTCCAGACACAAGACGTACAAAAAGATTAAGACAGAAATTAGATGAAAGAAAAATATTTCCACAAAAAAACTCTTAAGAATTCTCAAATAAAATTTTGTGTTCATTAATACAACAGATTTGTGAAAAACAGTATACAGACTGAGAAATTTTGATTTGTTTGTGAAAAAAAGGCATCTGCGGAAGTACGAAAGTATAAACAAACCTAGAGATTTTTGAAAAGTTTAAAAAAGAAATATGGACATAGGAAAAAAATTGAGATTTGAGATTTGATAAGGTGCAATATTTATGCAAAGGCGAAAGCCAAATTAATCAATATAAAGAAGGCAGCCCCAAAAATATTCGAAGAGAAATATAGACAAAGGCATCCAGATAGGAAAATTTCACAGTTAAAAATAATGATATCACAAAGAGGGAATGAAGAAAAGAAGATTAGTAAAATAGAAGCTAAAAAAATAGAAATTAAAGTTATGGAGTGCCTGCAAAGTGAAGGATTTGGTGTAGGTCTAACAAAGGTTATATCACAGCATGACGAAACTAGTCCCCAGAGTAAGGAGAAACAAGAAGCTCAGGAGACATCTGAAGAAGAAATAGGGACATTATATATGCAAATGAGAAAGCTAATCTAATCAATACAGAAAGCGTACCAAAGATATTTGGAAAGAGATGCAGGCAAAGGAAACTGGACATGGAAAACTTTACAATACAAAAAATAAGAAGACAAAGAGGAAAAGTAGAAAAGCAGATCAGTAATGGAGAATTTAAAAGAAAAAGAAACTGAAGTTATGAAGTCCCGCCAAAGTGAAGGATTCAGTGTAGAAAGTCTAATTCAGAAAGCACAGCAACAGGATAGAGCAATGGACATCCAAATTAAAGGTAAAACAAGTGGAACGGGAAGCAATTGGTCAGGTGACAAATGAAGAGATTGTGGATCCTTCCACAAGAAACCAGTATAAATGTTCACTTGAAGCTGGACAGCACGGGAAGGAAACTACAGTGGTGTACACTTACCATAAATGTAGATGTTCGAGCATATTCACTGTTGCAGCCATTACATTTGGGTAATCTGCTGGCAGGTTGCCCTCAGTCGGTCTAAATAACAAAGTCTTGGGTCCTGTGTCAGTTGCTGTCTCAACTTCCATGACGTCAGGTTGTCAGTGATATAAAACATGCAGCCGATGCCATTTTATTCAGTTTTTCTTGCCCCCCAAATGGGGAGCAAAAAAAAAAAAAAAAAAGTATGTATGTATATATATATATATATATATATATATATATATATATATATATATATATATATATATATACACACACACACATACATATACATATATATATATATATATATATATATATATATATATATATATTAAAAAAACAGTAATATATGAAAATGCACTTTTAGCAACATAAACGATACCTTCATCTAAAAGTAAATACACCACGAAGGCTTTAGAGTATAGTGAAGGAAAGAGAAGTTATAGAACAGGGGGATGGCGGGTGGGTAACCCAGACTGCAACAGTGAATACACTCGGACATCTACATTTATGGTAAGTGTACACAACTGTACTATGTTCTTCGTGTTTCACTGTTGCAGTCATTACATTTGGATAGAATCCCAAAGCTATGGATGGGAGGATGGAGCTAGATAGCATTAGGAGCGGCTATAAGACCCTGCAGAACTGCAGTGGCAAAGCCTGTCCTGGATTTAGAGAAGAGAGGCAAATGATAATGCTTTGTAAAGGTATGAACTGAGCTCCAAGTAGCAGCTTCTAGAATGTCTTTGGTTGGAACTCCTCTGAGAAAGGCTGCTGAGGAAGTGGCAGCTCTGGTGGAATGTGTCCGGATTCCCTTAGGTACAGGTTTACCATGATGCAAGTAGCAGAAACGAATGCAGTGGCTTATCCACTTAGAAACAGTCTGCTTTGATATAGCCTTCCCCTCTGATCCTGAAGCAAATGCCACCAGTAGTTGCTCAGACTTTCTTAGAGATTTGGTCCTGTTTAGGTAGAATCTTAGTTGTCTGTGTACGTCCAATGAATGCAGAATCCGCTCCCCCTTGTTCTGCGGATTTGGGTAAAATGTTGGCAGCTGAATAGTTTGGTTAAGAGCCATGCTGGATACCACCTTAGGCATAAAGGAAGGATTGGCCCTGAGGGACACCATGTCCGGGTAAAATGTAATAAAAGGCTCCACAGCCATGAGAGCCTGCAGTTCTGAAACCCTTCTTTCTGAAGTGATTGCCAAAAGGAAAGCTGTTTTCCAAGACAAAAACTTTATATCCGCAGTAGCTGCTGGTTCAAAAGGAGGCAAAGTGAGTTTTTCCAGCACAAAATTGAGGTCCCATGCAGGAGCTGGTGATCTTCTGGGAGGCCTTAAGTTATTGGGCCCTCTAAGATACTGTTTTAGCAGAGGATGAGAAAAGATGGGAGGCTCCATGTTGTAATGAGCCGAGATGGCAGAGGCATGGATTTTTATTGAAGAGAAGGATAGGCCCTTGTCAAACATCTCAGTCAAGTATTGTAAAATCTGAAGGATATTTGGTTTTGCTGTGTCCATTCCTTGTGCTTGGTTCCAAGCACAGAATCTCTTCCATTCATCAGCATAAGATTTTCTAGTACTAGGCCTTCTGGCTTCCAAAATGATATCCATAACAGATTTACTGAAAGGTGTTGTTTGAATAATTACATGATCAGCCATGCTTCAAGTTTCAGAGTTTGGAGCGGAGTGTGCAGTATTTGATTATTCTGCTGAGATAGTAGATGAGGTATTTGAGGCAAGTTCCAAGGAGGGAGTTGAGACATATTCCTTAGAATTGGGTACCAGTGCTGGCGAGGCCAGTCCAGAGCAATTAGGATAATTTTTGGTTTTTCCTGTCTGACCTTAATAAGACCTTGGAGTGAAGAGGCAGAGCGGGAAAATCGTAAACTGATAGGTTTTCCAACTGAAGGATAGGGCATCCACTCCATGCTTGTGTGTGATAAATCCTTGTGTAGAATTTGTCCAGTTGATAATTTTGGGGAGAGGTAAATAGATCTATGTCTGGACTCCCCCATTTCTGTGGTACCATGCTGAATATTTGTGGATCCAGTTTCGACTCATGCAGGTCCATATGATTTCTGCTTAGGTCGTCTGCCAGAGTATTTTGTTTTCCTGGCAGGAATTGAGCTTGAAGATGTACTTGGTTAGTCAAGGCTGTGTTCCACAATGCCATGGCTAGTCTGCAAAGAGGGTAGGAATGTGTACCTCCCTACTTGTTTATGTACCACATAACCGTGGTATTGTCTGTCTTTATCAGTAGTTGTCCTGGATGAAGTAAATCCTTGAAGGCTGTCAGGGCATTCTGAACAACTAGCATCTCTTTCTGTTTGATATGCAGATGCATTTGTTTTGGGCTCCACATGCCCTGAATGCATCTCCCCGCCAGATGGGCCCCCCAAGCATAGTCTGATGTATCTGTAGTTAGGTTTTGGGTGGCAGGGGGTAGAGTGAATGACAGTCCCTTGATCTGGTGACATGTCTCTGCCCACCAAAGAAACTCCTGTTGTAGGCAGGGAAGGAGAAGAATCATTGTTTCCAGACTGTGACAATGTTGACTCCATAAACTTTTTAGGTACCATTGAAGTTTCCTCATATGCAGTCTTGCACATGGAATTAGTAGAATGCAAGATGCCATGAACCCCAAAGCCTGCAGAATTTGCCTTGCAGATAACTGGGATTTTGTTGACATCTGTTTGAAGAATATAGTCAGTTGCCTTTGTTTGTCTGACGTAAGGTAAGCCATCTGGGCAGTTGTATTCAAGCTTCAACCAGGAATGTAATTTTTTTGAGAGGGTACCAGTTCTGATTTCTTTTCATTTATTGTGTACCCTAGGCATGTTAGAAGCCTTTTTACAAACACCAGATGTTGAAGAAGAATGTCCTTGTTCTCTGCTTCAATGAGACAGTCGTCCAAGTAAGGGTACATTTGTATGCTTCTTTGTCTGCAAAATGCAATTACTGGTGCCAGGCACTTTGTAAAGACCCTGGGCGCAGTAGATATGCCAAAGGGCAGTGCAGAGAATTGGTAATGCATAAAACCTGCCTTGAAGCGGAGGTATCTTCTGCACGATTCCCTTATTGGGATATGCAAGTATGCCTCTTTTAAGTCTAGAGTCACTAACCAAGTGTTCTTGTCCAGCATAGGCAGTAGCTGTTGTAAAGTCAGCATTTTGAATTTTGGAATGTCCAGGAACGTCTTCAAAATCGATAAGTCCAGTATTGGACGCCAAGCATTGTCTTTTCTGGGTACCAGGAACAGTCTTGAATAAAAACCTGGCCCTTTTTCCTGTTCTGGTACTGGCTGAATATCCCCCATATCCACGAGGGACATAACTTGTTTCTGAGCCTCTGCCCATTGATTTTGTGGCAGATCTGGCCAACCGTTTGGAAATGGCAAAGTATGGAAACGAAATCTGTACCCTGGGATACTATGTTTAATACCCACTTGTCCTCTTTGAGCATGAAGTGCTAATTTTCACCCCAAGGGGGCTGCCAAAAGATAAGTGCTTGGTGATTGTAGAGGGAAGTCATTGAGACTGCTTACTGTAGGATTGTGCTTTGTTTCCTCCAGATTTGGAGGTGGAGGCACCCCATTGCTTTGACCTGTAAGAAAGTACAGTTTTGTACCTACCATAAATGTAGATGTCCGATAGGAATGCATCTGCAGTCTTTACAAATGGGTTGTCCTGTCGTCAGGCAGCCCCTCGGTCGGCCGGATTCCAAAGTCTGGGTCCGGCTTCGGCTGGTGTCGCACTTCACCCGACGTCATTGCGGCAGTTCTTCGGGTATAAAGGCATCAGCCGACGCCATTTTCCTCAGTGTTTCTTGCCCCAGATGCCAGGTGCCCTCTTGGATGGCTAAATTTGGATAAATGCCAAAGTTTCCAAATAGTAGAGAGCAAACACATAAAATAAGCATGTATGTACATATATACAAACAAATACACCATAATAGATCCCCCCCAAGCTAGCTGAAGGTTGGCAAATACCCTAGGAGTACCTCAGTAGGGAAGGTGGGTGGGTAATCCTGACTGCAGATGCATTCCTATCGGACATCTACATTTATGGTAGGTACAAAACTGTACTATGTCCTTCAAGGATGCATCTGCAGTCTTTAAATGGGTAGAATACCATAGCTAAACTAGTGGAGGAGGAAAGAGTAGAGATTATGGTGTAGTTAGGATCCCTTGCAAAACAGCAGTGGCAAAACCTGCTCGGGATCTAGAGTATAGAGGTAAATTGTAATGCTTGGCAAATGTATGCACGGAGGTCCAAGTAGCAGCCTCTATAATGTCCTTGGTAGCCACTCCTCGTAAGAAAGCTGTGGTAGTGGCTGTAGCCCTTGTGGAGTGAGGCCTGATGTTCTCTGGAGTTTTCTTTCCATGGTAGGAGTAACAAAATCTAATGCAATTTCCTATCCATTTGGAGATTGTCTGTTTTGAAATTGGTTTTCCTTCCTTTCCTGTTGCATATGCTACCAGAAGCTGGTCAGTTTTTCTATTTGGTTTTGTCCTGTCCAGGTAGTAGCGTAATTGTCTATGTACATCCAAGGTATGCAAGAGTCTTTCTCCCCTGTTCTGTGGGTTGGGGAAGAATGTAGGCAGGTGGATAGCCTGATTTAAAGAGACTCTGGATACCACCTTAGGCATAAATGTAGGATTTGTTCTCATGGACACTATCTTGATGGAAGATCAGGAAGGGTTGCACTGCCATTAATGCCTGTAGTTCAGAGACCCTTCTTGCTGAAGTTATTGCCAGCAGGAAAGCAGTCTTCCAGGATAAGTATTGTAATTCTGCTGTTGCTGCTGGTTCGAAAGGGGGAAGTGTCAATTTTTCTAGCACAAAGTTCAAGTCCCATGCTGGCAATGGAGGTTTCCTGGGAGGTTTCACATTTTTAATTCCTCTCAGAAACTGTCTGAGCAGAGGATGAGAGAAGACAGGAGGATCCAAGCTGTATTCTGCTGAAATAGCTGATGCATGTATCTTGATGGAAGAATAGGACAGGCCTGTATGGAAGAGCTCTGCCAAGTATTCCAGGATGTTGGCTATGTTCACCAGTGTCACATCTTGCCCCTTTGCAGTACTCCAAATGAGATATCTTTTCCATTTTGCTGCATCATTCTTTCTTGTTGAAGGTCTACGAGCCTCCAGGATTATGTCTTTAACCCTTTGGGATAAATTTGGGTTAATTGCTGTTATGTAATGTTCCAGGCAGTTAGCTGCAGAGTTTTCAGGTTTGGATGCAGGATGTTGTAGTTGTTCTGTGTTAACAGTAATGGGGTCAGGGGTAGTGTCCATATTTGTTCCCGGGACATGCTCCTCAGCAATGGATACCAATGTTGTCTTGGCCAGTCTGGAGCTATCAGAATGATCCTCGGACGTTCCTCTTTGATCTTCAGAAGCACCTTGTGCATCAAAGGAAGTGGTGGGAATGCGTATGCTATCAGGTTTTTCCAACTGAAAGATAGGGAGTCCACCTTCCAAGCAAGTGGGTGGTACGTCCTTGTGCAGAATTTCTTTAGCTGGTGATTGAGTGGGGATGCAAACAAGTCTATTTGTGGTAATCCCCATTCTCTTGTGATGGCTTTGAAGATGTCCGGATGCAGCATCCATTCGTGGGCATCTGTGGTAGTTCTGCTTAATATGTCTGCTAGAATGTTTTCCTTCCCCGGTACATAAATTGCTTGTAACTGAATGTTGTAGCCCAGAGCCACATCCCATAGGTCCAGTGCCAGCCGGCATAGAGGGTATGAATGTGTGCCTCCCTGTTTGTTGATGTACCACATAACTGTGGTGTTGTCTGTCCTTATCATCAACTGACCTTCTTGGAGAAAAGGTCTGAATGACTGGATTGCCAATTTTACTGCCATCATGTCCTTTAGATTTATGTGCAGGTGCAGCTGGTCTTGAGTCCATAGGCCTTGAATGCACTTGCCCAGCATGTGTGCCCCCCAACCGAGGTCTGAGGCATCTGTCGTGATGGTTTGTCTTGGTTAACTTTTGCAGAAGGGCAATCCTGTGTTTGATTGACAGGCCTGAGCCCACCATAGGAACTCTTGCTTCAGGCATGGGATTATTGGAATTTTGGTTTCTAGGCTGTGCTTGTGTTGGGACCACAAATTCTTTAGGTACCACTGTAGATTTCTCATATGCAGTCTGGCATGAGGGACCAGTATTATGCAGGATGCCATGAAGCCTAGAGCTTGTAGCACTTTTCTTGCAGTTAGATGGTTCTGCTTTGTTAATGCCAAGAAGTAGAGAGGAAGTTGCTCTTTCTTTTCTGCAGTTAGGAATGCCATTTGTTTTGATGTGTCCAGTTCTGCACCCAGAAAGGTTATTCTTTGGGATGGAATCAGCCTTGACTTTTTTATACTGACTGTATATCCCAGGGCTTGCAGCAGGTAAATGACTCTTTGTAAGTCTTCTGTTAGCTTGATTTTGTTGTCCGCTTGTATCAGGCAGTCGTCCAGGTAGGGATAGATTTGAATCCCCTGAAGTCTCCAATGAGCGATTACTGATGCCAGGCATTTCGTGAACACTCTGGGCGCAATAGATAAGCCAAAGGGCAATGCTGAGAATTGATAATGCTCTGATCCTGCAAGAAATCTGAGGTATCTTCTGCAAATTGGTCTGATGGGGACGTGCAGGTATGCCTCCTTGAGATCTAGAGTTACCAGCCAAGACTCCTTGCCCAGCATGGGAAGAAGCTGCTGTAGGGTCAGCATTTTGAATTTTGGAACAATGAGGAATGTGTTTAAAGCGGACAGGTCTAGAATAGGCCTCCATTTGTTTTCTTTTCTTGGTACCAGGAAGAGTCTGGAGTAAAATCCCTTTCCTTGCTCCATAGATGGTACCTTTTCCACAGCTCTCATTCTTAATAATAGAGATATTTGCTTTAGAGCTTCTGTCCTTTGAGTAGGTGGTAGGTTTGGCATTCCTCTCTTTCCTGGTAGAGTATGGAAATGGAAACTGTAACCTTGGTCTATAGTTTGCAAAATCCATTTTTCTCTTGTGATGCAATGCCAGTTCTTTGAAAATAAGGTTAGCTTTCCGCCTAAGGGTGCTTCTAGTTGTTCCCTGGTAGGCTGTGCCACCGCCAAGTCACTGTGATTGAGTTGTTGTAGTGGTGGTGGCTGCATCCGTGCCTCGCTGGTTGTTACCTTGCCACTGGCGTCCCCTGTAGGCACCCCTGGATTGGTTTCTGCCTCTAGAGCGCCTATTCCTGCCTCTTTGTGTCTTAGAGGAGTCCGGAAAGGACCAATTCTTGGGAGGCCAGTTCCTGCTAAACCTTGGAGGTTGAACTTGTAAGAAATCTTTCACTGTTTGTACAGATTTTGCCTTCTCTTCCATCTTTTTTAGTACCTGCTGTGCAGGGGAACCAAATAAATTGACCTTGTCCATAGGTGCATCCAAAAGCTTTGATTTGACATGGTCTGGTAATGCCTGTTCTTCCAACCATGCATGCCTCCTGATAACTGTGCCAGTCATGGCTGATCTAAAGGAAGCCTCCAGTGCATCATAGCCACATTTTAAAGAATGGTTACTAACCTGCTGTATGTTATGTACCATTTCTTGAGCATACTTTTTATCTAAAGATTCTTCAGAGGACAGCTTTTTAGTCAACTGGTCAAGCATAAACTCTTGATATTGAATCATATGAAATTGGCAGTTCAAAGCCCTAGCTGACAAAGTAGCAGAGGTGTAAACTTTTTTACCCCATCTCTCTAAGGACCTGGATTCCCTTTCAGAGGGGAGGCCGTTTTTAGTAGAAGTAGCTGCTACAGCTTTAGGGCCCTGGGAGATAGTCTCTGGATCTGCAAAAGGAGCCTTGTATAAATGGTGATGAGTGTCCGGGACCCTGTAGAACCTATCGGGCTTAGCAGGAGCCGGAGGTAATGAATCAGGAGCAGTGCAAGCATCATTAAATGCATCATCAACAACAGAAAGAACTGGAGGTATAGCTAAAGGCCTATGTTGTGGCAAAAGTAGAAAGGTCCTAAGCCTTTTTCTGGAGTCTGAGAAATCTTGGCCCTGCCACTGAAATTGTTCCCTCATAGCATGCAAGGTTTCCCCAAAGGAAAATGCCTCAGGCGGAGAGGCTGAAGGTATGGACTCTTCAGCATCAGAGTCTTCGTAAGGAGAATAAGGAGCCTCAGGAGGGTCTGTATGTTCTGAGTCATCAGAGGAATCATCTGTGGATACTGGCTCAGGGGGCTCTGCTCTAGGCCTCTTTTCTGGAGGAGGGAGAGAGGCCCTGTCTGGATGAGGCTGGGCTCCACGAATTAAAGAGATGAGATCCTCAGCCAAAGAAAGCATATGGGAGCTGGTGCTGGGCCTGTGAGACGGGGGTTTGGCAGGCACCGTTTTTGATGCTTTGGCTGCTTTAGCCCTGGCAAAGGCCTTAATAGACATAGCTGCAGGAGGCCTAGCAGCTCCACGTGCAGGGGTTGAAATATCCAGGGGAATGGTGTCTGATAATTCCTGTGAAACCGCAACAGAAGGTTGGATTTCAGAAGCCGTTTCTACCAGGTTAGAAGAGGCCTCGGTAGAAGGCATGATTTCTGCTGAAGAAAGAACCGCTTGCTCGGTTTCAGCCGAAACCGAGACACTCGCGGTTTGCTTAACCGCGGTTTCGGCCGAAACCGTGGACCGCGAGTGTCGGTCCTTTTCTTTGCGTTTTTTGGTAATTTGCGTTGTCGGAGGATCCGACGGCATAATATAAGCAAAATCGGAGCCGAAAATCTGTTCAGCAAACTCCGACCGACGTCTAAGCGTCCGTCGGTTAAAAGAAGCACAGGCTAGACAAGCTGCTACGTCGTGGTCTGGGCCTAAACAATGTATGCAATAGGAGTGGAAATCTTTATGAGGTATTTGTTTCCCACAAGATAAACAGTTATTCACTTTCTCTGACATCGGCTGAGGCAAGAAAGAGTCCCCAACGGGGTACTTAGCTTTTTAGAAGTCTTCGAAGTAATATTCGGTAGTAGTAATCTCTGGATCTGACCGACCGCCACTTGCGAACAGCTTCTGCTTGGCACGCGGCAAGAAAGACTGAGGAAAATGGCGTCGGCTGATGCCTTTATACCCGAAGAACTGCCGCAATGACGTCGGGTGAAGTGCGACACCAGCCGAAGCCGGACCCAGACTTTGGAATCCGGCCGACCGAGGGGCTGCCTGACGACAGGACAACCCATTTGTAAAGACTGCAGATGCATCCTTGAAGGACATCCCTGTGATTGGTATCTAGAGCCTTTTGAGTGCCTGGATTTGTCTTGAGAGGCTCTGTTGGACACAGGAAAAGACCAGTTTTTAGTAGGCCAGTGCCTACTGAATCTGGGTGGCTGCACTTGTAAGAAATCTTTTACAGTTTGCATAGATTTAGCTTTGTCTTCCATTTTCTTTAAAACCTCTTCTGCCTTATTACCAGAGTATCATGCTGTAAAGGGGCATCCAACAATTTAGCTTTAATATGATCAGGCAGATTTCGCTCCTTGAGCCAGGCATGCCTTCTAATCACAGATCAACTAACTGCGGCCCTGCAAGAGGCCTCCAAGGAATCAAAACCACATTGCAAAGTATGCTTTCCAACCTGTTCTTCTGCATGCAATAATTCTTACAATTCTTTATTTTCCACACAATCAGAAATCAACATCATTTTCTGTTTCAATAAGCCTATAATACGCTGTTGATATTTAAGCATATGAAATTGGCAGTTTAAGGCCCTAATTGCCAAGGTTGCAGACATATAAACCTTCTTTCCCCATCTATCCAGCGCCCTGGAATCTCTATCAGAGGGGGTAGGATTTATGGCTGTAGAAGCCTTTACACCTTTGGGACCCTGTGAGATAGTTTCAGGATTAGCAGCAGGATTTTTGAATAGAAATTTGTGGGAGTCAGGAACCCTGTAATATCTGTTGGGCTTACTAGGAGCCGGAGGTAGGGAATCAGCAGCCATGCTAGATTCCGAAAACACATAATCAACAATGTCTAATACAGGAGGTATAGCCAAAGGCCTATGCTGAGGAAGAAGAAGAAAATCCCTAAGCCTCTTTTTTGATTCAGAGAAATCCTGACTCTCCCAATGAAAATGTCCCCTTAAAGTATGCAAGGTTTCTCCAAAAGAATAATCCTCAGGAGGAGATGCAGATGGAATGGATTTTTCTGCATCTGAATCCTCATAGGGTGGTATAGAAAATTCCTGATCAGAAGAGGAATCAGAAGAAACAGAAACCTGATCTGAAGATTCATAATCAGTGTCTTGCCTAGGCCTCTTAGCAGGGGGGGGGGGGGGGTCAGAACCCCTGATCAAGGTAATTAAGTCCTCAGCCATTTTGATCATCTGTTTCTTAGGCATAGGAGCCTGAGCATGTGGCTCACGTGTCAGTTTTTTAGACTTAGAAGTTGTTTTTGATCTTGTTTTTGAAGCTGGCGTCAGTTTTATGTAAAAATGTTGAGGCCTGAAAACACCCTCAGAAGCCGGTGCCTGCTCAGCGGCTCCGGACCCATCCAAGGGAGAGACATCCATGGGTTCAATACTCTGAGAATCTCGCGGCATACCGGACTCCGCATGGGTCTCAGTAGAGGCCTGCGACTCAAAAGTAGTGGGTATCAGGAGCTGTGAAAGCGCCTCACTGAGTACCGGCGAACCGGAGACTGGTTTAGGAGAAACTTTGTCGTCGGTTTTGGACCTCGACGGTCTGTCTCCGTCTTTTTCTTTGCGTTTTTTGTGAACTCCGGTAGTCAGATTGCTATCCGACGACATTTCAGGGTAATTAAATCTGGATTCAAAATATTTTGAAGCAAAAATATACAGACGCTTAACAGTGCATTGGTTAAATCTAGCACAAAACCGACAGCAAGGCATGTTATGATCTGGGCCTAGGCAAGGAATACAGTAGAAATGAAAATCCTTATGAGGTATTTGCTTCCCACAAGTAATGCAATTATTGACTTTACTGACATCAGTAAGGAGCAAGAAAAAGTTTCCCCAACGGGGTACTTAGCTTTAGGTGAAGACTTCGGTTCTGAAATTCGAACGCAAAAATTTCAGGTGTCGGCCAACCGGCACTTGCAAACTGCTTCTTCGGGCACCGCGAGGCATGAAAGACCGATTAAAATGGTGTTGGCTGCATGTTTTATACCCCTGACTACCGGATGTCATGGAAGAGGAGAAAGCAACCGACGCAGGACCCAAGACTTTGTTATTCAGGCTGACTGAGGGCAACCTGCCAGCAGATTACCCAAATGTAATGACCGCAACAGTGAAACAAGAAGAACATCAGGAAACTGTGGAAACAATGATGCAGTCAATGCTGAGGAGTGACAGGCCAGGAGTTCCCATATGACAGAGCAACAGATGGCACAGGATGAAACTGAAGAGAATGTGCCACAGGAAGGTGATATAGAACTTTCTATAGAATGCCCACAGGAAATGTAAAACAAAAATGTGTCCTCAGTTTAGAAGAAAATGAGCTAACAGAAGAATTGCTTGATTTAATAGAGATAGATAGACATATTAAGATAAATTAAAGAAATAGGCTGCAGAATGTCAATAAAACCCAAAAAAATCAGAAGTTTGATAAAACAAATGACCACTAACTAGGACTGTCCAAAGAGATCCTGCGATATAACATAAGTAAACAAGATATATTACTGTGCAGCTAAATTAAAAAATGATAAAGTTCTATCACAAGAACATAATGTAATGATGGGAAAGAATCAAGCACCATCATGGAAGTATCGAACAGAAAAAAACTATAAAGCAAGTAAGACAAGAAGTGTCACTATTAGAAGAGTATAGAAGAGGGAGAAGATCAACAAAAATACTTAAAGACAGACGTGATAAAAGTAATGTGCAGTAGTAGAACAGATCAGGCTCTATCATGCACTATCGCAAATAATGAACTAAAATTTTCAGCAGAGGTGGAAAAACTTAAAAGATACACATATAAATATAAAGGAAAAGTAATAAATAAGCAATTTACTGATGACCCAAAAAGTTTTATACAGAACTGGGAAACAAGGTAAAAGGAATTGAAAGTCCACCAAAAAAGAAGAAATAGATATATTTTGGAGAAGTATTTATAAAGCTCCTGTGGAACATAAAGATGCTAAATGGATAGAAAAAGTAAAAAAAAAAAAAAAAAAGAATAAGAAGTTTAAATGTACAGAATATGAAATGGGATGAAGTAACAGCCAGAGAGATTAAGTTAAGAAAAGCCTCTAAATGGAAAACCTCAGGCCCAGATGCAGTACCTAACTTCTGGTTGAAAGTATCAACATATTTGCATGAAGATTTAGCCATGAGTAAGACCTATTTATATGCGCACCCTGAACAGACACCAACCTGGCCAACAACAGGAAAAACGATGCTCCTACTTAACAGGGAACCTGCAAGCTACCCTAAAAATTATAGGCCAATAAGTTGCCTTTCCGATGACGTATAAACTATACATTGGAATTGATGCTGACAGAGTTTATAGTCATTTAGAAGAAAAATCATTATGGCAATAGAACAAAAGGGCAATAAAAAGTTACATGGAACAAAGGATTATTTATTGTTAAATAAAGTCATAGTGGAGAATTGTAAAAAGGGGAAGAATCTAAGCATGGCATGGACTGACTACAAAAAAGCATTTGATAGTATTCCATATTCATGGATAAAAGAGTGCTTAAAATGTATATGATATACCCTACGCTGATTGACTATATTACAGTGGCCATGAAACAGTGGCAGACCACTTTGCAATTAAGCCATGATAAAGGACAATTTATTATGCCAGGGGTAAATATTCAAAGGGGGATATTCCAGGGTGACTCTGTCACTGCTGAAATTTTGTCTTGCCCTTGACCCATTAAACTGTCTACTTAACAGCTTAGTCCATGGCTATAACTTGCCTCCTAGAAAACAAAGTATAAAGACTTATCTTCTATATGTCGATGATTTAAAACTGTATAGCTCATCAGATGAGGAACTGAAAGCCTAACTGTAAGTTGTCAAAACTTTTTCAGATGACATAAGAATGTCATTTGGTCTTGATAAATGTGCAAAAGCAACCTTTAAAGCAGGAAAACTGCAGCACCAAGAAAACAGTCTGGGACAAGAATGTGAGATAAAGGAACTTGAAGGAGTGTATAAATATTTGGTAATTACTGAAAGATCAACAATAAAACATGAACAAACGTGAATAAAACTTACTAAGGAATACTTTAGAAGACTTAAATTAATCCTGAAAACAGCAATTCAAGCTATAAACCAATTTGTTCTTCCTGTCTTAAATGACAGTTTTGGAGTGATTGATTGGCCCCTAAAACGAGTTGGATAGATTAGACAGGAAAACAAAAATGATGCTTCATGCTCACCAAATGATTTATAAAAATCAGTGCATACCAAGATCATATATTCCCCATTCCGAAGAAGGGATGGGCCTCCTTGAAATTGATTACATGTATAGATCTGCAATTGTGGGAATGCACACATCTGCTGACCTCACAAGACCCAAACGCAGTGAAAGTTTTGAAACATAAGGAGAATAAATCTAAGCTGACTTCTGTACTTTCTCTAACTGAAGTATATCAGCGTCAAGCAGGAATGGAAATCAAACCAGAAATGGATAAAAATCAGGTAGCAACGGAATGTGCCAAAAAACAAAAGAAAGAACACAAGGTGAAAGACCAGATGAAAAGGCAAGAAATGTGGAAAATGCATATATACATACACACACACATATATATATATATATATATATATATATATATATATATATATTCAAAAGTATAGAAAACTTCTGGAAGAACCTCATGTTGATCAGGATCGAATGCAGGAATGGTTAAGGAGAGGCAAATTCAAACCAAGAGATGAAAGGTTAATATTGGTGGTCCAAGATAGTGGGCTACAAACACATTGATTTACAAAGTCCAAAGTCCATTGAACATATGGGAGAAAAAGAAAAATGTAGGTTTTGTAAAACAGAATTGGAAACGGTCACACACCTCATTGCTGGTTGTGACATATTAATGGCAGAAGGTCTGTATACTGACAAGCATAATAATGTGGCAAGACTGTTGCACTGGGGATTGTGCAAACATTATAATACTGAAGCAGCTAAAAACACTGGAAACATGAACCACAAAGCATCATAGAAAATGAGGAAGTCTACATCACATGGGAACACCCATTACCAACAGTTCAAAAGACAGATGCGAGAAAACCACATACAGTGGTCCATGAAAAGAATACAAAAGTAGCACTAATCATTGAAATAGCTACACCCACTGACTACAATGTCTTGCATACAGGCAGACACAAAGTCATAAAATGCCAGGATTTGCAGTCAGAAATGAGAGGAATATAGAAGAAAGATACCCAGACAGTTCCAATAGTAGTAGCAGCAACAGATCCTATAAAAAAGGATTTACAACTGCATTTAGATATGTTACCAATACATGCATCGCCATACGAATTGCAGAAGGAGTCATTACTGGGCACACTGCAGGTCTGAAGAGCACTTCTGGCTGACAAAGACTGAAAAAATACTAAATTCATGATCTTTATACTTTGACTTAGGAATGGGGTACATTCCCATCATGGTATTAGAAACCCAAAAGATTTGGAAAAATTAAAAAAGGGAGAGATATTATATGCATAAGGTAGCAGTAAGTATACAAGGAACTAAGCCAACACATGAATGCAGAAAAGGAGATTCCGCCAGTAGGGATGACTCAGTTAGGGGTACAGACAATAGACAACAGGGGGCTGAAATTTACAGGAGGAAGATGGCAAAGGAACCAGGCATTTTGGAAGAAATAATTAGAAAAAGAAAGGTTACATAATGGGAGGCCACCAAGAAGACATTTGAATTGTAGGCTACTGATTGTCTTCCCTATCAGGGGTTGATATCAAAGTATAGCTAAAGAGAAAGGGGTATGGGAATCATAAATGAAAGGCCTGGACTGACTGAGTTTTTAACTGAATCCAGAAGAGAAAAAAAGGAATAATTAGTAATCCATATAAAATATTGCATGATAACTATAGGAATCAATCAGAAGTCTAAAAAGATTGGGGAAGAGAGATTAGATATGCAATTCAAAAAGAAAACAGTAGGACATAGGTATGGATTCTAAATATGCAACAAACTCTAGAAGATTCAGGATTTTTGCTTGGAAGTGTCTGCAAAGAAACCTTTACACCCGCAAGTAGACTTCAAAGAATTTTAACTCGTGTAGATAGCAAATGTTGGTGGTGTGATGGGAAAGAAAGTGGTAACTGATGTTTCGGGAGTATAATTAGTTGACAGACTTTAAAAATTACCTACAGAGTACTCAAATCTGTTTCTTTGAGCTCAGCACTTCTTCGGAACTCGTAAGCACTAAATAAGCTACAAATTACTACAGCACTCAACTTTCTTCACTTTACAGGAAAACAGTTTTTAGTACTTAATAAATAAGCACCTATCCAAGCATGTCTAAGGGTCAGCTCCCGGTGTTTTCTCATGTCTACCTGATGAATCTGGGCATCTTGGGGCAATGCAGCAATTGCCTCATGTACACAGACAACCCTCTCTTCCTACCACTCAAAACTACAACCTGTGACAGATGGACTTATACAGCCAAACTGGAAGCAAAGCTCACTTCACCCAAGACTTGACTTGACTAGAAAGTCAAGAGGAGAAGGTAAACACTTGCACCACACTACACTCATCACATAGTCCCTCAAAACCTACACCACCAAAACACACACATAACAACACAAAACACACACCTACATTCGTGGAGGAGCTTAATAAAAATCTGCTCATGCAACAGAGACCTCCAAAGCAGAAACACAAGCAACCTCCACCCCCCAACACAACTCAAATGACACACAGCCCACAAACTCAGTGTGCCACTCAACCACAGCCCATAAGGCATAACAACTTACCCAGAACTCTAGTCATAAGTGACTCTATACTCAGGCACACTGATGTTCCACTCACCAGGCTAAACAAGGAGAAAGTTACTGTCAGCTACCAGTCGGGTGCCAGGATCCGCCACATAACGCACGCACTCAGGTCACTCCATAACAAATATGACTGTCATTGTCCATGTTGGTGTGAATGACCCGAGATGTAGCTCCCTGGACTACATGAAGAGACATGGAAGAGCTCTCCGATCTTGTAGCCCAGGCAGGTATGACTCCTAGCCCTGAGTAGCATCCTGCCATCACCCAGAATGATACCACAGTACAAGGACAAAATGATTGACTTCAACAATTGGCTAAGCTTCTGGTGTCATTCTAAGGGGATCCAGTATCTGTCTGCCTGGGATAACATGATCAACAGACTACAATGCTTTGCCAGAGAAGGCCTGCACCTGTCGCCCTTGGGATTCCAGATACTGGCTAAGGCTCTTGCCACCCCTATACTGCCTTTTTTAGGCAAGGTTCAAATGACAATTTCACCACCATAACAGATACAATTAGCAAAATCTGAGGGTAATGCTACTCAATGCTAGAAGTCTAAACCTCAAAATGTATTCACTCGAGGCACTCTTTAAAATGGAGGACAACGACATCTGTGCAGTGACAGAGACCTGGTTCAAGGCTCCAGACAGCACCCCTGCATTACCAGGCTATAATTCATACCACACCTTTCGGACACCTAACCTAAACCGAAACACTAAAAGTGGAGGCGTGTCCACATTCATTAAGGATATCCACACCTCCAGGCTAGTTGCTCAGCACAATGCATCTGAGATAATCCAAGTGCAACTAACTCTGGGCAAGATCGCAATCCAAATTGCAACTTGTTACAGATCCCCCACCGTGCCCCAGGATTCCCACTCCTCATTTCTTGATACACTGGAAAATATTAGGGTACAACCCAACACCCTAACAATGGGCGATTTCAACTACCGCACCGTTAACTGGGAAAACTACTCGTGTGACAACTCTTTTGCTCAACGTTTTCTGGAATTCATAAATTCCAATGCCTTGGATCAACTTATCCACACCCCCAACCAGGGGCAGCAATATCCTAGACCTGGTCATTACCAACATGGGCGACCGGTGTTCCACACCAGAGGTCAATTCCTTGTTGGTCAGATCTGACCACAAGCTAATCACCCTAGACATCCACATCCCACCCCCACCACCCATTAGGGAAAGCACCGTAAAAAATTTCTCCAAAGCCAACTTCACGCTTAAGACAGAAGTGGTAAACTTCACGACACCCATGCAGACAGCCAATAGAGGTATGACTGCTGAATCCCACACAAATGCACTTTATAAGCACTTGCACGAGAGCATGGATTGTGCTATCCCTAACAGAACCAAGATGCTATACTCAAGGAAGCCAATCTGGTGGTCCCCTGCCATAAACAAACTCTACAACAGAAGAAAGAAACGGTTACAAAAAAAAAAGAGTAAAATCCCATGATTGGAGGAACTCCCTAGTCAGCCTCAGTAAGAAGCTGAAATCCCTCATAAAATCCTCCAAAGCTAGTAATGAAAACAAAATTGCCACTGATTCTAAAGACAACCACAAAGCATTCTATAGCTATGTCAAGAATCTCAATAGCAACACTCAGATCTGCTCTGTTACAGCACAATGGCACTAAATATACAGAACCAACTGATACTGCCAACATCCTGGCAGATAGGTTCAGTGCTAACTTTACCCCCCTCTCACCCCCTAAAGGGCCCATCTCTATACCGGAAGAATGCAAAGTTCCTGTAATCACAGCTGTACAGGTAAAAGAAGAATGCAAAGTTCCTGTAATCAAAGCTGCACAGGTAAAAAAAACACACTCTCCAAAGCCAAGAACACAGCATCCATGGGACCTGACAACATCCCAGGCTGCGTTCCACACAAACTACAGAATGAACTGGTACCCCACCTAAGCACCATGTTCAATCACAGCCTCACCTCAGACTTTGTGCCCACTGAATGGCACGCAGCGACTGTTATTCCACTCCATAAAGGGGGAGCCACCACGGACCCAAGGAACTACCGCCCCATTAGCCTAATGAGCCTGGTCTGCAAGGCCATGGAACGTATCATCATGGAACTTATAAACAAATACATTGGTAATCTCCAAACTCTGGACCCCACCCAATTCGGGTTTGTAAAAGGCAGATCATGTCTCCTAAACCAGATAGACTTCTTTGAAGCAGTCACCAAAGCCATAGACGAGGGTAAGGTGGTTCACACAGCCTATCTAGATCTCGCCAAGGCTTTTGACACCATCCCCCACTCTGGAATTATAGATAAACTCACTAAACTACGTATAAATCCCTATGTCACAAGATGGGTTGCCAACTGGCTCACTGACAGAACCCTCACTGTGAATGCAGAAGACTTCCGACTTCAGACCAGTGACAAGTGGAGAACCACAAGGGTCAGTCCTGGGTCCTCTCCTGTTTGGTATCTACTTTTCTAAAGTACAGGCTAACACAGAAGGTCTTTGGCTAATGAAGTTCGCAGATGACTGCAAACTAGGAGCCATAATCAAACTCCTAACGATGTGGACATCCTACAAAAGGGCCTCACTGAGATAGATGCCTGGTGTCAAAGCCATGGCCTCAAGCTCAATGCCAAAAAGTACATTGTCATCCCCTTTGGTAAAAACTCTGTATCCATGAGGTACCACATAGGTGGTAGTCTACTTAACACTGAAAGTGTGATAAGAGACCTTGGGACACAAGTGGACAGTAGTCTCTACTTTGATAATCACATCGCCATAGTAGTCAGGAAATCTTTCTACGTGGCACACCTTATCACAAAAGGTTTCTCATCCAGGAAAAAAAGAGGTTATTGTTTCCCTCTATTTATCACTCATTAGACCCATTATAGAGTACAACACCCCTTTTGGTATGTACCTCACAAGACATCTACAACAACTGGAAAGGCCACAGAAATATCTCACAGAGGATTACCGACCTCAAACATGTGCCCTATGCAGACTGTTTAAAAAAACTCCAGCTTTACTCCATCACATATCGCCTACTCAGAGGCGATTTCTGCCTAACATACAAAGCTATGTAAAACCCAGAGCTGTTGGACATGCTCCACTTAAAGAAATCCCTATCCATCCGTGCTACATGCTCTAGGGACCTAAACCTCCGAGCTACATGCTCTAGGGACCTAAACCTCCGAGCTACATGCTCTAGGGACCTAAACCTTGCCACCACAATAAACAGTAAATGCTGGAGGGATAGATTCCTGTCCCAGAGACTTCCCATACTCCATACAACAAACTACCTATCTATACCAAACAAAGCTCCTCATTAGCACTCTTTAAGGAAACTCTTGATGACTGGATGGGAAATAGGAAATTCACCCCGGGGATCACCTCTGTGGCTCTGCTCAACAGGGGCACAGGAAAATAATTTTCTTGGGTGGCAAAAGCCAGGGTACCTTTTTGGCTAAGCTTATATAGGTCCTACGGCCAATAGCCTAGTACCTACCTATGAGCCTATCAGGAAGACTGGATGAGCAAATACATGTAACTAAGGAAATATTTTTTTTTAGCTGGAATACATTATCTGAATTGCCTAGACACAGTAAAGCCTTGTTAAGTTTAATTCTGGTAGCTGCCAAAAAAAGCAATTACTAGAATATGGAAAGCAAAATCTAAACCAATTAAACTTAAAGTAGTGAATATTACAACACAGATAGAAGAACAGGAAGTAAGATCTTTAGAAAATGGCTGGAGTGATGCATGCAAAAAATTGTTACGGAGGAATGTGGTTTAACAGAAGGCAGGAACTGAATAATGTATGTAATGCTGTTTATAATTTTTGCAAATGTGAAGTTTCTAACATGATTCGATTACTTTTATATATGTAAGTTTTCCTATGTCCAAAGTGATAATTCAATAAAGGTGTTTTATACAAAAGGTCCTTGTGGTCTTTAGCATACTATATAAATCTGAACCTATGAACACTGAACTTCTTAGTAGTGATCCTCCAAAGTAAAACATGCACTCACTCACTATGACTACTGTCAGTTATTTTGTAGACACACATACTGAAGGGTGTGCACAGATTTATGGCAGTCATAGCATTATCACAATATATAGTGCTGAGTATGCTACATGTACGGCAGACAATAGGCATGGTCAGAGCTCCATAACAGGACACTGTTATTTATGCACTCTGTGAATGATCAGTGTTCAATGGTATCTGATGGGCAATGCCCATGTGTCATCAGTCAAACTTCAGGGATTCTGTTTTAATAAATCAAGCTAATATCATAACCATGTACAAGACACATTGCATACAACTCAATTATGGGACTATGCACTATATTTGTGAATCCATCTGTTGTCCACTTTGCTTCAAGAAGTGCTGTAGTATGCAAAGAGTTAATCCAACAGTCATTTGCAGAGGTGGCTGCTGGACAAGAACATACACATGAATTATCCAAAAGGGCTATATGAAGGCAAACTTCCAAGTACATCATTGGGTAACGAGACCACAGATTATTTTTTGCCCCAAAGTTTCAGTGATCTAAATGATTACTTAAAAAACAGACGCCTACATTTACAAATCATGAGCTGAAATAACCGAAATTCTGAACTAAAATATATTGCTAAAATGCAGTAAAATATATTGTTAATATAGTAGCAAAAATGATAAATGCCAAAATATAATAAAAGAAAAATTAAAACAAAGCAATGTACAAGGAAATGCAGTATCAATATGTTCATTGAATGTACTGATGTTTATTATGAAATGCACGCGTGTGTCACAGTTTATAAGTTCAAACTGCTGACCCTCTTGAAAGATAAGTAAATGAAAAGCTGTGTACCATAATAACTGATCTACAGGAAGAATGTTTACATTCTGTAACCCCAAGTTCTTCTTTTATCATTGTCAAAGGAAAAATATCCTTCAAAAATTATCAAAACACGGTAGGTTCAGGTTAAGGCACTTTAATCTTGCAGCAAGGAGACAAAAAAGTGCTAATATAGTGTTTGTCTAACTAGAATCAGGAAATGCTAACATTTTTTTATACACTTTCTAATAAGACATTGCCTACCAAGCTGACGTAGTGAATCACAAGTTTTGTCATCATCATTTAGTAATAATTGTTTTTACAATATTCTGCTAGTACTATCAATTTTTGTGAGAAACTTCCTAAGAAAAACAACGTGACCTTGGCTACCACCGGTTAGATATATGCAATGTTACCATTCAAGTACTATGGCTAATTCGAGCACAAAGCAAGTATAGATTGCAGTTCATTTCTTTAACAGTCCTTTGTCTATGTGATCTCTAAACTTCTGCAGCTGCACATGTTCTCATACTTCGAACAGAGCTGATTGTTTAAAATCATTACATTTACAGAATATAACATTGTTCATTTATTTTTCCTGACCTAGCAGATAATCACCTGCTTCTCAAGTACATTTCCAAAAGGCATAAACATGAATATTGCTGTGCTAGCAATTACTAGGTCAGAGGGCATCTTGCAAGTTTCAGAAACCACACTGCAGTTTCAAAAAGCATCTTTTCAGTCTCATATGAAACTCAACTGTATATAAAACAGTGCATATAAAATAGAATGAAAAAAGTACAGTTGTGTACACCTACCATAAATGTAGATGTTCGAATGTCTTCACTGTTGCAGTCATGACTGTAGGGTTCTCCCCTGCCGGCAGGGAGCCCTCGGTCGGCCAGAATCCCAAAGTCTGGGTCCGGCGTCGGCTGTTCAACCATGCTCCCTAACGTCAGAGTGCCAGGAGTACAAAGCTGACAGCCAACGCCATCTTCTCCAGTTTTTCTTGCCCCAGATGTCAGGAGTCCCAAAATGATAAAGGTACCATACCCTTTGCAAATACACCTCAGAAGAATGGTGAAAAAAGGAACCATAAAAAAGTAAAAATAAGAGGGGACAGGAGGGAGGAACCAGACTGCAACAGTGAAGACACTCGAACATCTACATTTATGGTAGGTGTACACAACTGTACTATGTTCATCGTGTTTCACTGTTGCAGTCATGACTGTAGGGTAGAATCCCAAAGCTGAAAGAAAGGGAGGTGGTCATAAAGAAGAAGGGGCGGCTAAAAGGCCCTGCAAGACTGCAGAGGCAAAGCCTGCCCTAGACTTAGAGTAGAGAGGTAGATTGTAGTGCTTAGAAAAAGTATGCACTGAACTCCAAGTTGCAGCTTCCAAAATGTCTTTGGTAGGAACTCCCCTGAGGAAGGCCGCGGAAGTGGCAGCAGCTCTGGTGGAATGAGTCCGTATACTCCCTGGGATTTGCTTTCCATGGTGTGAATAACAAAATCTGATTCCATGAGCAATCCATTTAGAAATGGTCTGTTTTGAAACGGCTTTACCTTGGGAACTTGAAGCATAAGAAACAAACAATTGTTCTGATTTTCTGATGTCCTTGGTTCTGTCCAGGTAAAAACGTAACTGTCTGTGTACATCCAAGGAATGTAAGATCCTTTCCCCTTTACTTTGAGGAGTGGGGAAAAAAGTTGGCAAGTGGATAGTTTGATTTAAAGCCACTTTGGAAACCACCTTAGGCATGAACGTAGGATTAGTCCTCAAAGACACCCTGTCTTGATGAAAGATAATATATGGTTCCACAGCCATAAGAGCTTGTAACTCTGAAACTCTCCTGGCAGAGGTTAGGGCTAACAGGATAGCTGTCTTCCAAGATAAAAACTTGATGTCAGAAGAGGCAGCAAACTCTAAAGGAGGCAAGGTTAGTTTTTCCATAACATAGTTGAGATCCCAAGCAGGAATGGGAGGAGATCTTGGAGGTCTTAAATTCTTAGCTCCTCTGAGAAACTGTCTCAAGAGCTGGTGGGAAAAGATTGGAGGGTCTGTATTATAATGAGCAGAAACAGCAGAGGCATGTATCTTAATAGAAGAGAAAGAGAGACCCTTATGTAAGAGATCTGTCAAGTAAAGTAAAATTGAAGAAATGTTCGGAAGAAGATCAGAATCCTGAGCCTGCATCCAGGAACAAAATCTTTTCCATTTTCCTGCATAAGATTTTCTAGTGCTAGGACGTCTGGCTTCTAAAATGACATCCATAACCTGCTTGGGTAGGAAAGAAGAAATCAAAGGCCCTGGATTAACCAGGCTGCCAGGCTGAGAGTTCTGACATGAGAGTGTAGAACCTGACCCTGATGTTGGGACAGAAGGTTCGGAGACTGAGGTAAAATCCAAGGGGGCTCCAGACACAGGTTTTTTAGAGTTGGGTACCAGAACTGTTGAGGCCAATTTGGGGCCAGCAAGATTATCATCTTGGGCTTGTCCTGTTTTATCTTTAATAATACCCGTGGAAGAAGAGGAAGAGGTGGAAAGGCATATCCCGAGAGGTTCCTCCAACTGAATGATAGGGCATCCACTTTCCAAGCTTCTTTGTGGAAAGTCCTGGTGCAATAATTCTGTAGTTGATGATTGAGATGGGATGCAAAGAGGTCTATATGAGGACATCTCCAGACTGCTGTTATCCTGAATATTTTGGTGTCCAGCATCCACTCGTGTGGATCCGAAAGGTTTCTGTTCAGACTGTCTGCCAGGATGTTTTGCTTCCCTGGTAGAAACTGAGCTTGAAGGTCCAGATTGCAAGCTAGAGCTGTGTTCCATAGATCCATGGCTAGTCTGCAAAGGGGGTAGGAATGAGATCCCCCCTGCTAGTTTATGTACCACATAACTGTGGTGCTGTCTGTCCATATTAGTAGTTGTCCTGGATGTAGAAGATTCCTGAAAGCCATTAGGGCTTTCTGAACGGCTAACATTTCCTTTAAGTTGATATGCAGGTGCTTCTTATCCTTTGTCCAAAGGCCCTGCAGACAGTTGCCCCGAAAATGGGCTCCCCAAGCATAATCCGACGTGTCCGTGGTTAGAGTCTGAGTGGCAGGAGGCAGACAGAAGGGTTTCCCTTTGTTTAGAGTACACGCCCTGGACCACCAAAGAAATTCCTTTTGAAGGCAAGGCAGGACGGAGATCAGTATGTCTAAACTGTGGCAATGCTGAGACCATACACTTTTTAGGTACCACTGTATTTTCCTCATGTGTGGTCTTGCATATGGTACGAGAAGGATGCAGGAAGCCATGTAACCTAGAGCCTGCAGGAATTTCCTTGCAGATAGTTGAGTTAAAGTTGCCAAGGTTTTGAAAGTTGAAGCCAGCTGTAATTGTTTTTCGGATGTCAGAAATGCCATCTGGGTTGTGGTGTTTAGAAGAGCACCCAGAAAAGTTATCCACTGTGAAGGTGTCAAATTTGACTTTTTTATGTTTACAGAAAATCCCAGGAACTTGAGGAGGTTTTGTACAAACTCTAGATGCTGGAGTAAGACATCCTTGCTGTCTGCCTGAATTAGGCAGTCGTCCAGATAAGGGTAAATTTGAATCCCCTTGAGTCTGCAGTAAGCTACTACTGGAGCCAGGCATTTGGTGAAGACCCTGGGCGCAGTAGACAATCCAAAGGGCAGCGCAGAGAATTGAAAGTGCCTTGATCCGGCCTTGAACCTGAGGTATTTTCTGCGTTCCTGCCTGATGGGAATGTGTAAATATGCCTTCTTTAAATCCAAAGTTACCATCCACGCATCTTTGGATAGCATTGGAAGTAGCTGCTGTAGAGTAAGCATCTTGAATTTTGGAATTTCTAGAAAGGTGTTCAAGACTGACAGATCCAGAATGGGTCTCCATGAGTTTTGCTTCCTGGGAACCAGAAACAGCCTTGAGTAAAAACCTTGTCCCATCTCTGAAAGTGGAACCAGTTCTATGGCTTTCATAGCCAAAAGTGCTTCCACCTGGTTTAAGGCCTCTGTCCACTGATGTTTTGGAAGGTCTGGCTATCCGCTTGGTCTTGGCAGGGTATGAAAATGGAATTTGTAACCTCTTAAAATCACATCCAGAACCCACTTGTCTTGGGTTATATGAATCCAATTTTGATAAAAAAGAGAGAGTTTTCCTCCGAGGGGGGCTTCCAGGCAAGAAGTTCCTGCAGCCCAACAGAGGGAGTCATTGAGTTTGTTTCCTATGAGTTTGTGACCTATCCTCTCCTCCCCTAGGGGTGGAAGCAGTCCACTGTCTTGGTCTATAAGAGGCTTGTGTTTGAGGCCTTCCTCTGGAGCGTCTATATCTACCCCTCTGAGGCCTGTCTGAAGTGGGAAAGGACCAATTTTTAGAAGGCCAATTCCTGCTAAATCTTGGTGGCTGTACTTGTAAGAAATCTTTAACTGTTTGCATGAATTTTGCCTTATCCTCCATCTTTTTAATCACCTCTTCAGCTTTTGATCCAAACAAAACATTATGTTGAACAGGAGCATCCAATAATTTAGATTTTACTTGTTCTGGCAAATTTTGTTCCTTTAGCCATGCATGCCTTCTAATGACTGTACCAGAGGCAGCAGCCCTACAAGAAGCCTCCAAGGCATCAAATCCACAGTGTAAACCATGCTTTCCAACTTGTTCAGTGGCATGCAATAAGTCATGTAATTCCTTATCATCTGCACAGGCAGAAATGGAAGTAAGCTTTTGTTTTAAAACAGACAAGAGAAATTGCTGGTATTTCAGCATATGAAACTGACAGTTTAAAGCCCTAATGGACAAAGGAGCAGAAGTGTATACTTTTCTGCCCCATCTTTCTAAAGATCTAGAATCCTTTTCAGTGGGAATGGGTTTTTTTGGCAGAAGCGGCCTTAACTCCCTTAGGACCCAGAGAAATGGTTTCAGGTTCAGCAGAAGGGTTCTTGTACAAAAACTGGTGGGAATCAGGAACCCTGTAATATCTATCAGGCTTAACAGGAGCAGGAGGAAAAGTAAGGGGTTAAGTTAGCCTCCGAAAAGGCATCATCCACAATATCCAAAACAGGAGGAATAGCCAGGGGTCTATGTTGGGGAAGAAGAAGAAAATCCCTTAGTCTTTTCTTAGATTCCGAATACTCTTGTCCTTCCCAGTGGAAATGTTTCCTCATTTCATGCAAAGTTTCCCCAGAAGAGAAATCCTCAGGGGGAGAAGCTGAAGGAATGGATTCCTCAGCATCAGAATCCTCATAAGGAGGGAAAGAATATTCCTGGTCAGAAGAAGAAACTGAAGAAACGGAAGCCTGATCAGAGGAATCATAATAAACATCCTGCCTTGGCCTTTTATCTGGAGGGGGCTGTGAACCCCTAATCATAGTAAGTAAATCCTCCGCCATCTTGAGTAACTGTTTCTGTGACTTGGGAACCGGTTCCGAAGAGGCCTGTGTTGCAGTCTTTGGTTTTGAAGGAGTCTTTGCCTTTGTCTTTGGCTTTGCCTTTATAAGAAGGATGAAAGATGTGGACCTGGAAAAATATCCAGCTTACAATGCCTCACAAATGTTTGCAGGGAAGACCACGCTACAGTTGCACAAGTGTTATCAAAAGTGGAATTATGGGAATAAGGCTAAAGTAGTAGTAACTGCTTTGGGGGGGGGGGTCACAAGTACAGCTCTTTCACACTTTCCTAACAGAAAACAATGCTCTTTTTTGCCTAGTTTCAATATAGCAAAGGAAACAACTGATAATTTTTGTGAAAAGATTTAGTTCTGCCATCTGTGGAAATTCATACAATGGAGAAGATATCAACCACAGCTACAATATCCAGAGGAAGTACAGACAGGCAGATAGTTTGATTTAGCTTAGACTTCATGGGAACTTTAAGCACGAAAGATGGATTGCTTCTAATGTTATCTTTTTATTATGAAAAATGCAATATGGGGGGTGTTGACAAAAAACAGCTTACAATTCATTCTCTTAGATGATTTAACAACCATCAGAAATAGGGTCTTTCAGAACAATAATTCTAGCTCAACTGAGGCTGTGCGTTCAAAAGTCAGAAGGATGAACTTTAAGCATACAGCAACTATCCTCAATAGAGGGTTGGGATTGATTAGAGGAGAAATGAGTTGGAAGGTGCCTCACCAGAAATCCTTAAGTCAAAGATGGATACTAAATGAACCGTAACAGAAGAATAAGATTAGAATGAAAAGAAAGATCAGAGGAATAAGGACAGAAAAAAGTATCCATGCACTTACTAGCTGCTCAAAGTGAAAAATTACTCCATTTATTTCATTGTTGTCTTTTGGGTAGAGAGTCACTGGGTTGAAATAATATTGAGAATCCAAAGAGCAAGTACCCTTGGCTGTCATTGAAACAGTAGGAGAAGTCAAGCAGTAAATTTTGCAGAATGAAAGTACAGATGAGGCTTGCCAGTAGTGAGAGACAGCAGTATCCTGGAAGGTCACAGTCTTACAGGTTTTTGAAGTATGAATAGCAGAAGAGGGTAAAGAAGTCTGTGTGAGCCCAAAAGGTGGTATAAGCAGTCTGGCCTTCTAAATGAATCATCAGAGGAAGTGGAATAAAAGCATAAAGGTGGCCATTTGACCAGATGATGGGTTACTGCATTTCTCACCTACCCTCCAGGAGATTAGATCAGGAAAAAAAATAGCCTGGACATTTGATGTTATTTAGAAAGGTGAACAGTTTTCATATTGGAGTTCTTTAGAGATGAAATACATTCTCAACTACTAAGCAACTGAGTGTCCACATGTGAGACATTAGGAGAATAACTCAGTCCATCCTCTCCCAGAATGTAAATCACAATAACAAAACTGGTAGATCTAACTGCCCAACTCTCACTGCCTTTTTGCAGAGGACAAGAACATATTCCAATGTATTTGCTTATGTACCAGAATGTAGCCATACTGTCTACCTGAATGGAAAAGACTCCCTTTGGAACAGAATCCAGGAAAGTACAGAAAGAACAGCAGCACTGTCCTCATCTCTAGTATGCTAATGTGTAATCAAGACTCCTGGAGTACTGATGTCTTCTGGAGGGTCTACACATTGAAATACTAACCACTTCATCATCCCTCAGGAGATGCAGCCATGGAAACTCTAGTGTGAGGAGACTGTAGATGAACAGAAACAAGCCACAATGCTGCAGGAAAGCAGTATGCTTTGAATATATTAAAATGGATCAGAGTATCAAAATGCTGTACCTACTAAACCCAAGTGTCCAATGGAGGACTCTTGTGTGGAAATTTGGCATAGGGTGTCATGGAAACTGATACTGATATAAGACCTAGGGACTAGAGAAGAGTCCCTGCAGGCACTGTTATTACAGGCACTGCTTTTTTAGGTGCAAAATCCTGTACTGGAGCAAAAACATTCAACAAATGGCATTCTGTGAATGTAAGAACACTCACTGAAAGCAAATGGATTTTTTCAAGATATACTGCCACTACGAGGGATTTGAACAGCTACAGCAGACTCCCTTGGTGATTCAGAACATTTTGTCACAGTGCAACAAGCAGACAATCATCCAGATAAAGAAATATCTTGGATAACTACAGGTTGGCATAGGTAGTCACAATTATGTAAATACTATGGGAACTAAAGTTAAGCCAAACAAACAAGACTGGAAAGCAGTAGTGACTGGCTACAACCCTGAAACATTGCAATCTCCTTAAATGCCTAACAATTTTTATGCAAAGGCAAACACCTTAGAAGTCTAAACAGCATATCCCGACTCTTGGACAAGTACAGAAGAAAGAAATTTCACCATAAAAATACAACAGCTTCCTCTGAAATTAATGTGTTTAGGCCACTAAGATCTTGAATAGACCAGAAAAACTAAATGGAGTCAGGCTGTCTTAAATGTTGTCACTTAACTCACTTCAATATCACTCTCCTACCTTCTTCAACAGTCATCTCTGACTGCAGAAGGTCTTCTCTCGGGTCTACTTTGTATAACCGAACTTCCGATTCACCGACACACAATTTACCGACCCCAAACAACCGAAAACACACAACACCGACAAACACCAACAACTCAAAAAAACGAAGACCATTACACAGACACAAAAAACGTAAACTACACATTGCACACAATAACATATCCACTAACCTTAACCTAAACCCTAACGTCCGACACTACCGCACACTTACCCAACCCGCACCCTAACCCTAACTCACTTAACCCACCCCTAAACCTCAACACCGTCACTATCGCACACTTACCCTACCTGCACCCTAACCCTAACTCACTTAACCCACCCTAAAACATTAAGCCCGTCACTATCGCACACTCACTCCACCCGCATACTAACCCTAACACACTCAACCCTTCCCTACACTACACTACGTCACTATCACACACTTACCTTACCGGAACCTTAAGTCCGACACTACTGCACACTCACCTTTCCCACACCCTAACCTAAAATCCCTCACTATCGTACACTTACCTGTCCGCTCCCCAATCCTAAATCCGTCACTATCGCACACTTACTGGATCGTGCTGACACGTTGCCGGTCTTTCGGCCGTCGGAATATCGCCTTTTCGATCATCTACCTGTTCGGTCATTCCGTCTCGATCTTCTGGGTGTCGGTGAAGTGGCGGTTCGGTTATTCGAAGTAGACCCCTTCTCTCACATAATCCATCCATCTTTTTTCTAGATGTCCTCATTTCTGCTTGCATTCTTCCAGTCTGTTGCAAATACTTTTCACTAGATTGTCTTCTGCTTTTTTGCTCATGTGCCTGCACCACCATAATCAGTTCTTCACCAATTAAGCAGTTGGAGCTACTTGGGATTTTTCTGTGATGTCCTCATTTCTTAGTCTATCCCACAGTGTGTAACCTACAAACCATCTCAGACACTTCATTTCAATCACCTCTAGCTTCCTCAACTGCTCTGGCTTTAAAGTCCAAATTTCTGTACCACGCAGCAGTCTGAGCCAGCTGCTTTCTATGAATTTTTCTTAATGCTACTCATAACTCTAGGGTGGGATACACATCTCCAAATAAGAGTTTTATCTTATACATGCACTTTTTCATTTCTTAAATGAGGGTTATGGTTAAGAGTAGAAGTTATTTATGGGTTTGGTAGAAGACAGAGAATCTAAGAGGTGAAGAGGAAGGGAAAGTAAAACAGCAGCCTGCTGAGTTATACATAAGAGGCTGCTATGAGTAGTCCTATGACCTGCAAAGCAGAGTCTCTTATATGTCTGAAGATGGATCCATTATACAGGCCTAAGAGCTTTTTCAGACTCCGTGCTTTAGAAGCGGACACAAGTAAACTGTTGCAAAGACTACTGACAACAAAGAAGCTGAACGTGAATGAATCACAGAAGGTACTGATGCTAAGAAGAGAATGAAGGTGGGAAGAACTACACCGTCTCTGGCACAGCCAATGTCAGACAAAAGAATGTTGGCGATAGTACCAAAAGGTCTGGAGAACAAATGCCAGGAAAGAAAAGCATCAGGGGAAATGTGAGCCAGATGTGTGGATATTATGGTTGAAACTGCCAGTGCTAGGAAATCTGGCAATAGAACTGGTGATGACATAGCTAGCATGAGATTAACCAGTGTAGATGAAAAAGTGGAACCAGGCAGAATGGAAAATGTAGAACAACATTTATTCCCAGAGTCACTGAAGACAAAGGTAGAGGTTTTGAAGTGGTCAGCATCAAACCCAAAAACAGCCTCAGCACATAATGGATGAATGGGACAGGATGGCTGTCTGATACAGCGGAGTCACCAGCTTGGGAGGAAAAAAAAAACAGAGATAGCAATGTTATAAGTGGAAGTGTTTTTGGACACTAACACTAGTATTGAGGGGATTTTGAAAGAGCCCTGGATACCTCAAGTAACTGGCACAATATGTATCCATTTTTGAGGATGTGACTACTGATTCAGTAATGCCCCCTGACCCCTTCAGTGGAGGATATGGTTTCATTATGTCTTAATTTAATTTTCAATACAAATAGGAATACAGAGTAAAGCACACATGAACACATCCAGTAGTTCCACCTAGTAAAGAGACTGGTCAGTATAGTCTAAAGTTAAACTTGATGCAACTACTAGTTGCAGTAAATGATGGCTGATATTAAAGATAAATACAGGTCAAGTTTATCAATACTATACAACAATTAGATCACTCTGGTATAAAGTGCAACCTTAGAATAAAAAAAAAATCAAATAAAACACTGGGAGATTGTTCAATCAGCAGGGGGATTAAAGAGCTCTGAACAAGAAGAGGGAAGAAACAGTGCCAAAACCAACCAACTGAAATCTAGATACAGAGATGGGCCTATATTACTTCATCAAAAAGTCATTTCAACGAAGCTGTCTTCACCAATTCTAAATCAGCAAACTTGAATTTCCGTGAATGAACCCATCGGAAAAAAAAATTCACCAGGGAAAGTAATCACCAGGCCAACACTACATCGGAACACAAACTACAGTATATCAAATCCACTCAAGTGGGGGCTGTGCCCACCCCCAAAATATACAAACCAACTCAGAGATGGCACTATGAGGGGGAAAAGGGCAAAGTTGTGCTCTTGACCAGCTGCTTCCTTCCCCTGGTGAAATCTTTTGGGGTAGTGAACGTTCGCAGAAATTTAGTTCGCTGATTTGTGGTCGATGAAGTCACTTTCGTTGAAATGACTCTTCGATGAAGTAATATAGATCCAAAGAGACACACCATCTTACATTACTTCTTCCTAAAGGTTCCCCTCTAAACACACGCACAGGACTCATTTAGAAGCAGTTTTACATCCATTTCTCTGTTCACTAATAACCTTCAGTTCCAAAGTACAAATCTGATCCAATAACTCCCACCAATACGCTGTTTTGGTGAAGGAATGGAGTTCCAGCTTCAGGTAATTACTTACTTAACTGGCACTAGTAAAAAAGAGATCCTGATGATAAATGGCTACTCATGAATTCTGGACTGTCTCTTGGAAATGAGGAAGATGGTGGCTTGTGAAAAACAAAAATTCCTCCATTCATTTGTGGCTTAGTACCAAATATCTGACAGCAATTATCTGCCAATACCTCCCAGAAGCTTTACATACTCACAGAAAATATGGTACAAAGAACCAATTTTTTTTTTTTTTATGGCATTACCAGTAGAATTCAGATGCTTATGGAAAAAAATTCTTAATCCTAGAAGGCGTTACAAAAATATGATGCAACACCTTCCAGGAGAATAACCACCATTTAGGGTATGAACATACAAATTTCCTGGACGCTATCAACAAAGCACAGAAAAAGAAAAAAACAGACATTTTCTGAAAGAGCTATGACAAAAATTACCAAGAAATTTCACTTTCCATTTTGAAACTTCAGCCTAAGATAATTTCTTCTAAGTGAAACTTGACTGCAATAAAAAAGTGAAAAGAGAAGGAAGAGAGTTGTCTTGCAGCCTGGAAAAGTATTGTCTGCCAAACAGCCCTTAAACTGACGGTATAAATTTTTACATCACCAAAAAAAAAAAAAAAAACTGTGATTTCTTCTTCTACTTAGATCACAGATTATAGAACATTCAATATACGGCTCTTTATAGTAACTAGCAGTCATCCAGTCTCCCCAAACATGAAGCTTTTGTAGACAGCCTAACCAGTCATAGCAGAGTTCCAATCTCTCCCCCAACATCTTATTTATTTATTTTTTTACATTTGTTGACCGGGATAGTCCAGCTGGATACATGTCCATTTTCATCGGAGGCCTGGGGAGAAAAGCTTCATGCTATATACTACATACATACTACAAAGACTTTATCATATATATAACTTTTTATAATTTCCAGTACTGACTGATATTCTTTAAAAAGGATATCACATCACTTGGTTCCACTATTTAATACAGACCTACTGGATTATTAACCAAATAACCAAGATATAGTCACTTAGATGCAAGAATTCCTCAAAAGGTGCACAGTTGTGGGAGTGGAAGTTAGACAGGGGTAAAGCAAGGACATAGCCATCGTGTTTTAAAGAATTGTATAAGATTTTTCTTGAACTGGGGTAATAAGGGCTCAGAAGGAAGTGAGTTCCATGTTTTGGCAACAGAGTTGGCTAACAGTGCCTCCTCAGCTGAGTTGTTAGATTTGAAAGTGTAAACTAACATTTTGTCGGAGAGACCTCAGGTTCTGGTAGGAGGTGATAAGGCTTTTAAGAACAGTAGTGTGTTCGGGCTGGTAGACAGTCTTATGGGCAACAACTAGTTGGCTGACCTTAAGTAGGTTAGGTAGTTCAATCCACCCAAGTTGATTAAGGTTGAGACAGTGGTGGGTTCTATAGGCTGCACACCAGTGGCAAATCTGGCAATGGGATTACAGCAGCTAGCGTATTTGTTCAAGTCAGTTTTACTCAAGTTTATGAATAAGGGGGAGGCATAGAGGAGGGAAGAAAGTAAGTGAGTGCGGGCAATAACAGTCCTAGCTAGGGGAGTTAGTAAGGGTTTAATCTTGCAGACAGAACCAAGTTTTTTATTAACTGTTTTAATCGTACGGTTAATATGCAAGTCAAACTTAAGGTTATTGTCAACTATTACACCTAGGAGCTTGGTTGAGGGATCGGAAGAAATAATGGTGCTGTTAGATTTTATGATGAAGGTTGGTCCGGTGGCGCTTTGAGATGGGGAGAACAGCAGCAACTTAGTTTTGTTGGGATTTAACACGAGACAGCGATTAAGAAGCCAATTTTCAACTGCATTCAAAGCATTTTGGGATAAAGACTGCAACTCTATTGGGGATGTGGCTGAGCATATAAGAGTCGAGTCATCCGCGTACTGAATACAGGTAGCATCTGGGATGACCTTGTGCAGATCGTTAATAAATATTGAAAATAAGAGAGGTCCTAAGATGGAGCCCTGGGGGACTCGCATCTGACTGATCCTGCACACATACAACCACCTTTCATCCCAGTCTCCTTATAAACCTAAAATTTTATGATATCTTATAACATTTCCAGTACTTCCCAATATAAGAAGTTGCATGTCTTAACCTATCTACCTTCACTGTAATGAAAGCCATCATCTAGGAACTGACTGATCTCCTTCAGTCAATGTGAAACCTATTACAGCGGGGTCAGAAATTCATATGAGAAGGAATTTAAAGTAAAATTTAAAATGCATGGCTTCTGCCAAAAATCACAACCATATCAACATGAGTATACAAATGACCCAAATTAGAGTGCACTGCAAAATCTGGCAAAATTTCCTTATCCAGTAAGGCCAAATCTCACAAGCCTGAGGGTGTGAATGTAGGGGACCTGTTCACTGATGTTTTATATCTGTCTCACCAAGGATCAAATGCATCAGACAGCACAGAGGAATAACTAAAATAAGATCTTACAATAACAATGCAAATGGCAAAAGCAGATGTCATGATTAATCCTACTGAGCTGCACGGCTGATGACCAATGAGATGTATACGGACAGACCACAATGTCACAAGTCACACATATGTTCCTCCTAATGGTGCAAACTGACTTTGGGGAGCACCTAAACACAGCACTCCAGTTATGAGGTTATAGCAGAAACTGATTATTTGCTCCAATCTAAGTGATGACTGCTCTAGTTTCTGCTCCCCAACTGTATTAACCACATTGCAGTTCTGAAACAATAAGAAACTAGCTTCTAGGAGTTCACCTTCTGTCAAGCATTTAAACTGCTGGCTTTGATTATGCTTGCAACACTGCATATATGATGCAGAAATGTACTCACCATAATGTTCCATCTGAGTAGTTGTAATTCATTTGTCTTCAGCCTGTGGGTCTTTGGATCCGCCACGGCCGCATTTTCCAGCTATGGCTCTGAACTCCATGCTCCTCCCCTTACATATAATGCCCCCATCTCCTTTCTCCCCGCAGATAGAGTTTGCTGCCTAACATGTATCAGACACCTGACCCAATGACACCTTATCACCAGGATAACCAATACGAAAAACCCTTAGCCTGGACAGGACCAAAGATCCCAACAATAAACATCTAATAAGAAAACATATAATCTGAATGATAAGGTTAGGGGAAGGAGGGGGGGATGGTTGAAGACAAATGAAGTACAACTACTCAGATGGAACGTTATGGTGAGTACATAACTTCTTTATCTGAAATAGTTCACTTCATTTGATCTTCAACCTGTGGGATAGATTCCCCAGCTACCAAACACTTGGGTGGCTCTCATGGAAGGATGTTCCAGAGCACCGCAGAGCCAAACATTGCTCTACACCTAGAGACAATGTCTAATTTATAATGCAACATAAAGGAATGAGATGAGGCCCAAGTGACAGCCAAACAAATATCATTCAAAGATACCTTGGACCAAAAGGCCGCTGACGCAGCCATAGATCGGGTCGAATGAGCTTTCACTTTCACTGGCAGAGACAGACCTCTCTCCAAATAGGCTCGGCCAATGCTTTGTGAAATCCAGCGAGCAACTGTCACTTTCGAAACGGGTTTACAGAAGAAATGTTTAGCATAAGACACAAAAAGTTAATCAGATTTGCAGAAGGGTTTAGTCCTGTGTAGGTAAAAAGTACAGTTTTGTACCTACCATAAATGTAGATGTCCGAGAGGAATGCATCTGCAGTCCTTACAAATGGGTTGTCCTGTCGTCAGGCAGCCCTTCGGTCGGCCGGATTCCAAAGTCTGGGTCTGGCTTCGGCTGGTGTCGCACTTCACCCGACGTCATTGCGGCAGTTCTTCGGGTATAAAGGCATCAGCCGACGCCATTTTCCTCAGTGTTTCTTGCCCCAGATGCCAGGTGCCCTCTTGGATGGCTAAATTTGGATAAATGCCAAATATTCCAAATAGTAGAGAGCAAACACACAAAATAAGCATGTATGTACATATATACAAACAAATACACCATAATAGATCCCCCCCAAGCTAGTTGAAGATTGGTAAGTACCCTAGGAGTACCTCAGAGGGGAAGGAGGGTGGGTAATCCTGACTGCAGATGCATTCCTCTCGGACATCTACATTTATGGTAGGTACAAAACTGTACTATGTCCTTCAAGGATGCATCTGCAGTCCTTACAAATGGGTAGAATACCATAGCTAGGCTAGGGGAGGAGGAAATGAGAGTAGATTATGGTGTAGTTAGTATCCCTTGCAAAACAGCAGTGGCAAAGCCAGCACGGGATCTAGAGTATAGAGGTAAATTATAATGCTTGGCAAATGTATGCACGGAGGTCCAAGTAGCAGCCTCTATAATGTCCTTGGTAGCCACTCCTCGTAAGAAAGCTGTGGTAGTGGCTGTAGCCCTTGTGGAGTGAGGCCTGATGTTCTCTGGAATTTTCTTTCCATGGTAGGAGTAACAAAATCTAATGCAATTTCCTATCCATTTGGAGATTGTCTGTTTAGAAATTGGTTTTCCTTCCTTTCCTGTTGCATATGCTACCAGAAGCTGGTCAGTTTTTCTATTGTTTTTTGTCCTGTCCAGGTAGTAGCGTAATTGTCTGTGTACGTCCAAGGTATGCAAGAGCTTTTCTCCCCTGTTTTGTGGATTGGGAAAGAATGTAGGAAGGTGGATAGCCTGATTTAAAGAGACTCTGGATACCACCTTAGGCATAAATGTAGGATTTGTTCTCAAGGACACTCTATCTTGATGGAAGATCAGGAAGGGTTGTACTGCCATTAATGCCTGTAGCTCAGAGACCCTTCTTGCTGAAGTTATTGCCAGCAGGAAAGCAGTCTTCCAGGATAAGTACTGCAATTCTGATGTAGCTGCTGGTTCGAAAGGAGGTAGAGTCCGTTTTTCTAGCACAAAGTTCAAGTCCCATGCTGGCAATGGAGGTTTCCTGGGAGGTTTTACATTTTTAATTCCTCTCATAAACTGTCTGAGCAGAGGATGCGAGAAGACAGGAGGATCCAAGCTGTATTCTGCTGAAATAGCTGATGCATGTATCTTGATGGAGGAATAGGACAGGCCTGTATGAAAAAGCTCCGCCAAGTACTCCAGGATGTTGGCTATGTTCACCAGTGTCACATCTTGGCCCTTTGCAGTACTCCAGATGAGATATCTTTTCCATTTTGCTGCATAATTCTTTCTTGTTGAAGGTCTATGAGCCTCCAGGATTATGTCTTTAACCCTTTGGGATAAATTTGGGTTAATTGCTATTATGTAATGTTCCAGGCAGTTAGCTGCAGAGTTTTTAGGTTTGGATGCAGGATGTTGTAGTTGTTCTGTGTCAGCAGTAATGGGATCAGGGGCAGTGTCCATATTTGTTCCCAAGACATGCTCCTCAGCAGTGGATACCAATGTTGTCTTGGCCAGTCTGGGGCTATCAGAATGATCCTCGGACGTTCCTCTTTGATCTTGAGAAGCACCTTGTGCATCAAAGGAAGTGGTGGGAATGCGTATGCTGTCAGGTTTTTCCAACTGAAGGATAGTGAGTCCACCTTCCAAGCAAGTGGGTGGTAAGTCCTTGTGCAGAATTTCTTCAACTGGTGATTGAGTGGGGATGCAAACAAGTCTATTTGTGGTAATCCCCATTCTCTTGTGATGGTTTTGAAGATGTCCGGATGCAGCATCCATTCGTGGGCATCTGTTGTAGTTCTGCTTAATATGTCTGCTAGAATGTTTTCCCTTCCTAGAACATAAATTGACTGTAGCTGAATGTTGTAGCTCAGAGCCACATCCCATAGGTCCAGTGCCAACCGCATAGAGGGTATGAGTGTGTGCCTCCCTGTTTGTTGATGTACCACATAACTGTGGTGTTGTCTGTCCTTATCATCAACTGGCCTTCTTGGAGAATAGGTCTGAATGCCTGGATTGCCAATTTTACTGCCATCATTTCTTTTAGATTTATGTGCAGATGCAGCTGGTCTTGAGTCCATAGGCCTTGAATGCACTTGCCCATCATGTGTGCCCCCAACCGAGGTCTGAGGCATCTGTCGTGATGGTTTGTCTTGGTTGGCTTTTGCAGAAGGGCAGTCCTGTGTTTGATTGACAGGCCCGAGCCCACCATAAGAACTCCTGCTTCAGGCATGGGATCATTGGAATTTTTGTTTCTAGGCTGTGCTTGTGCTGAGACCACAAATTCTTTAGGTACCACTGTAGCTTTCTCATATGCAGCCTGGCATGAGGGACCAGTATTATGCAGGATGCCATGAAGCCTAGAGCTTGTAGCACTTTTCTTGCAGTTAGATGGCTCTGCTTTGTTAATGCCAAGAAGTAGAGAGGAAGTTGCTCTTTCTTTTCTGTGGTTAGAAATGCCATTTGTTTTGATGTGTCCAATTCTGCACCCAGAAAGGTTATTCTTTGGGATGGAATCAGTCTTGACTTTTTTGTATTGACTGTATATCCCGGGCTTGCAGCAGGTAGATGACTCTTTGTAAGTCTCCTGTTAGTTTGTTTTGTTGTCCGCTTGTATCAGGCAGTCGTCCAGGTAGGGATAGATTTGAATTCCTGAAGTCTGCAATGAGCGATTACTGATGCCAGGCATTTCGTGAACACTCTGGGCGCAGTAGATAAGCCAAAGGGCAATGCTGAGAATTGATAATGCTCTGATCCTGCAAGAAATCTGAGGTATCTTCTGCAAATTGGTCTGATGGGGACGTGCAGGTATGCCTCCTTGAGATCTAGAGTTACCAGCCAAGACTCCTTGCCCAGCATGGGAAGAAGCTGCTGTAGGGTCAGCATTTTGAATTTTGGAACAATGAGGAATGTGTTTAAAGCGGACAGGTATAGAATAGGCCTCCATTTGTTTTCCTTTCTTGGTACCAGGAAGAGCCTGGAGTAAAATCCCTTCCCTTGCTCCGAAAATGGTACCTTTTCTACAGCTCTCATTCTTAATAATTGAGATATTTGTTTTAGAGCTTCTGTCCTTTGAGAAGGTGGTAGGTTTGGCATTCCTCTCTTTTCTGGTAGTGTATGGAAATGGAACCTGTAACCTTTGTCTATAGTCTGCAAAATCCATTTTTCTCTTGTGATGCAGTGCCAGTTTTTTGAAAATAATGATAGCTTTCCGCCTAAGGGTGCTTCTAGTTGTTCCCTGGTAGGCGGTGCCACCGCCAAGTCACTGTGATTGAGTTGTTGTAGTGTTGGTGGCTGTATCGGTGCCTCGTTGGTTGTTACCCTGCCACTGGCGACCCCTGTAGGCACCCCTGGATTGGTTTCTGCCTCTAGAGCGCCTATTCCTGCCTCTTTGTGTCTTAGAGGAGTCTGGAAAGGACCAATTCTTGGAGGGCCAGTTTCTGCTAAACCTTGGAGGTTGAACTTGTAAGAAATCTTTGACTGTTTGCACAGATTTTGCTTTCTCTTCCATCTTTTTTAGTACCTGCTGTGCGGGGGCACCAAATAAATTGACCTTGTCCATAGGTGCATCCAAAAGCTTAGATTTGACATGGTCTGGTAAAGCCTGTTCTTTCAACCATGCATGTCTCCTGATAACTGTGCCAGTCATGGCTGATCTAAAGGAAGCCTCCAGTGCATCATAGCCACATTTTAAAGAATGGTTACTAACTTGCTGTATGTTATGTAACATTTCTTGAATATACTTTTATCTAAAGATTCTTCAGAGGACAGCTTTTAGTCAACTGGTCAAGCATAAACTCTTGATATTGAATCATATGAAATTGGCAGTTCAAAGCTCTAGCTGACAAAGTAGCAGAGGTGTAAACTTTTTTACCCCATCTCTAAGGACCTGGAATCCCTTTCAGAGGGGAGGGGGTTTTTAGAAGAAGTAGCTGCTACAGCTTTTGGGCCCTGGGAGATAGTCTCTGGGTCTGCAAAAGGAGCCTTATATAAGTGGTGATGAGTGTCCGGGACCCTGTAGTACCTATCGGGCTTAGCAGGAGCTGGAGGTAAAGTATCAGGAGCAGTGCAAGCATCATTAAATGCATCATCAACAACAGATAGAACTGGAGGTACAGCTAAGGGCCTATGCTGTGGCAAGTGTAGAAAGGTCCTAAGCCTTTTTCTAGAGTCTGAGAAATCTTGGCCCTGTCACTGAAATTGTTCCCTCATAGCATGCAAGGTTTCCCCAAAGGAAAATTCCTCAGGAGGAGAGGCTGAAGGGATGGACTCCTCAGCATCAGAGTCTTCGTAAGGAGAATAAGAAGCCTCAGGAGGGTCTGTATGATCTGAGTCATCAGAGGAATCATCTGTGGCTACAGGCTCAGGGGGCTCTGCTCTAGGCCTCTTTTCTGGAGGAGGGAGAGAGGCCCTGTCTGGATGAGGCTGGGATCCACGAATTAAAGAGATGAGATCCTCTGCCAAAGAAAGCATATGGGAGCTGGTGCTGGGCCTGTGAGAGGGGGGCTTGGCAGGCACAGGTTTAGAAGCTTTGGCTGCTTTAGCCCTGGCAAAGGCCTTAATAGACATAGCTGGAGGAGGCCTAGCAGCTCCATGTGCAGGGGTAGAAATATCTAGGGGAATGGTGTCTGATAAATCTTGTGAAATCGCATCAGGAGGTTGGATTTCAGAAGCCGTTTCTACCAGGATAGAAGAGGCCTCGGTAGAAGGCAAGTTATCGGCTGAAGAAAGAACCGCTTGCTCGGTTTCGACTGAAACCGAGACACTCGTGGTTTGCTTAATCGCGGTTTCAGCCGAAACCGCGGACCGCGAGTGTCGGTCCTTTTCTTTGCGTTTTTTGGTTATTTGCATAGTCGGAGGATCCGACGGCATAATGTAGGCAAAATCGGAGCCGAAAATCTGTTCAGCAAAGTCCGAGCGACGTCTAAGTGTCCGTCGGTTAAAAGAAGCACAGGCTAGACAAGCTGCTACATCGTGGTCTGGGCCTAAACAATGTATGCAATAGGAGTGGAAATCTTTATGAGGTATTTGTTTCCCACAAGATAAACAGTTATTAACTTTCTCTGACATCGGCTGAGGCAAGAAAGAGTCCCCACCGGGGTACTTAGCTTTATAGAAGTCTTCGAAGTAGTATTCGGTAGTAGTAATCTCTGGATCTGACCGACCGGCACTTGCGAACAGCTTCTGCTTCGGGCGCCACGCGGCAAGAAAGACTGAGGAAAATGGCGTCGGCTGATGCCTTTATACCCGAAGAACTGCCGCAATGACGTCGGGTGAAGTGCGACACCAGCCGAAGCCAGACCCAGACTTTGGAATCCGGCCGACCGAAGGGCTGCCTGATGACAGGACAACCCATTTGTAAGGACTGCAGATGCATCCTTGAAGGACATCCTCAATTGTCTACGCACATCCAATAAATGTAACCTATATTCCCCTTTGTTCAGGTAGTTAGGAAAAAAGACTGGCAAGTTAATGGTCTGATTAATATTGGTTTCTGAAGCTACCTTAGGAAGGAAGGACGGGTTAGTGAGTAACGACAACCTAACTTTATGAAAAATCATGTAGAGCATTTTGATTAAAAGAGCCTGAAGCTCTGACATCCTTCTGGCAGAAGTGATGGTGACCAAGAGGGCAATTTTCCAGGTCAGAAACTGCAAATCCACTGAAGCCGCAGGATCAAAGGGGAAGAAACCAATGCCTGGAACAGTAAGGTAAGGTCCCACGGCAGGACAGGATCCTTTACCGGGGGTCTAAGAAGAAAAGTACCTTTAAGAAAGGTCTTACAAAGTTTAGAGGAAGCCAATGAAGACATATTTACCCCCAGGTGAAAATTGGAAATGGCTGTCAGTTGGACTTTAACCGTAGAGGAACTGGCACTCTACTGAAAAATTCTAGCCAGAAAATCTAAGACTGCCAAAAGAGGTGCGGTAAAAGGGTCCAGGGACCACTGAGTGTCCCATATTGAGAAACGTTTCCATTGACTCTGATACACTTTTCTGGTAGAAGATTTGTGAGCCACTACCAGAATGTTCTTAACAGGGGATGACAAATTGGGAATCCTAACAATCTTGGGAGCCGGAGCAGCAAAGCAGTGAGCTTCAGACTGTCCAGGTCAGGGTGTGGGATCCCCGAGGGATGCAAGAGAATCCATTGTGAAACAACTAGATGAGACCTGAGTAAGGGAAACCAAATTTGTCAAGGCCAAAATGGGGTGATGAGGATCACAGTGCTCCCCAGCCTTCAGACTTTCTGCAAAAACTTCGACATAAGGGGAAGAGGAGGATATGCATAAAAAAGACTGGGAGGGCAAGCATGAATCACAGCGTCTCTGGGGGTTTCCCCTGGTGGGGGGTTCAGAGCGAAAAACCCACTGCATTTTGTGTTGGAAGGAGATGCGGAGAGATCCCAGCAAGGACAACCCCACTCTAGAAAGATCAGTTCCACTACTGAAGGATTCAGAGACCATTGTAAAGCATCAAGATAGATCTACTGAGCCTGTCTGTTAGAATGCTGGACCGCCCCGGAATGTGCACTGCCACCAGAAAACAGATGGTGGAGATTGCCCATTCCCACACTCTCATTGCTTCTTGACACAGGGGAAAAGATCTGGTTCCCCATTGTTTGTGGATATACCAGACCACTGACATACTGTCCGTCTGAAGTGCAATCGTTCCCAGAGGAAGATGAGCATGAAGGGCCTGCAACGCAAGAACTGCTCTCATCTCTAGAACACTGATGTGCAGATAGGTCTCGGAAGGGGACCACATACCTTGGACTGTCCTTCCTGAGCAGTGCCCCCCCACCCTAGTAGGGAGGCGTCCGCAGTCACAGTGGTCTTGGGAAAGGCAGGTTGGAACGGGCATCCCTTGAGGGAATCAGGGGACTGGATCTACCACCAAAGGGAGTCCCTACATGCTCTCAAGATTCTCACCGGAAAGGACAAAGGGAGGTCTAACAGGGACCACTGCAACATTCTCATATGAAGACACGCCATTGGAAGAATATTGATCGTGGCTGCCATAGACCCCAGTGCTCTTAACACTGCCTGGGCTGTTGGTAAATGGGTCTGTAGAATGTGTAAGACTTGTAATCTCAGATTGTGTATCCTATCTGAAGCAAGGAATGCCCTCATTTGTAATGTGTCCAGCCGTGCCCCGATGAAATCCAAAACCTGAACTGGGCATAGAGCAGATTTGTTCATGTTGATTGTGATGCCCAAGTTGTTGGCTAGCCAAAGGAAGCAGTCCCTGGCCTGACAAAGTAGATGCTCTGAAGGGGCAGTAAAGAGCCAATCGGCCAGGTACGAAAATACTAGAATACCCTGAAGCCTCAGGTGAGCCGCTACTAACACCATTACCTTGGTGAACACCCGGCGTCTGTGGTGAAACCAAAGGGAAGGGCTAGAAACTGATAATGACTGGCTCCCAGCCGGAAGCGAAGGAACCTCCAGAAGTGCCTGTCCATCCTGATGTGATAGTATGTGCCCTGGTGATCAAGTGAGCACATCCAGTCTCTGGCCTGCAGATAGGGCAGGACAGATTGAATTGTGACCATCCAGAATTTTGTCTTGGTTACAGACAGGTTCAATTTGGCCAGATCCAAGATTGGTCTGAGGTCCCCCATCTTTTTAAACACTAAAAAGAACCTGGAATAAACTCTGGATCTGGACTGGTCTAGGGGGACTCTTTTCCTTAGCAGTGAATCTATTTGTACTGCTGCCTCCTCCCACTGTGTGGGTGGGACGTCTGGGAGGGCTTTGTTGGATGGGGGAATGGAATATCCTCTGGATATGATGCGTAACACCCAATGATCTGTTGTTATGGACTCCCATATTAAAGTGTGTAGTGACAAACGAACCCTGACTGCATCCAGAGATGAACAGTCAGGCAACCCCTCAGGGCTGCTGCCCAGATTTATCCGAGAAGGGTTCTCGGGACACGAAATTCATAGGACCCCCTCTGCCTCTAGGGTGGCATCTGTCAAATCCCTCTATGCCTCTGGGGGAAGGCGAGTCCTCAGCGTCCCGGGAAAACACCTGTATCTTGTGGAACCACATCTTTTTTGGGCCTCGCTGGTTCCTGGAAAAGGACCTTTGAGGCGGGGAGAAGCGGATCCTGATGGCAGACAGTGTCTTCCCATCCTTCTCGCTCTGGACCAAAGTCCCTCTGACCGTCTTCCCAAACAGGGAAGAACAGTCATAAGGAGCTTTGATAAAAAGATGCCTTGAAGGGCTCCAAGAATTGACATAAGCAGAGCCAGGCATGACGCTTGATGGCAATGCCTGTCCCCGCCACCTGTGCGGCTCCATCCGTGGCGTGGGAGAGCAAATGCATGGACGTGTTGGCTACTGCTTTTAGGGTGGCCATTAGTACATCAAACATCTTCCTGTCCTCTATGGACCCTGGGGTCGACTCCATGATTTCCTTGACAAGATCTCTCTGGAGTCGGATGACATGCACCATATAGCTCAGCTCCCTCACACATAAAGTCGCTGAAGCATAAGCTCACTTCCCAAAGTGATCCATCACTCTCAACTCTCAGTGAGGAGGGTGGACCATGGAGCTCTCCTGAGCGAGATCCTTCTTGGTGGCCACTGCCGCTATCATAGCATCTACAGGGGACCCCTTGTGCTAATGAAGCTTGTTCGAGGGGGGACTCAAAACCTTATCTGGATGCTTAGGTACTGGCTCCACAGCGTCCGGCTCCTTCCAAGTCCTAGACGTTATTAGTTCCACAAGTGGATCGGCAGGAGGGGACACCCAAGAGGTAGATGGTCTCCAGCCGAATGCCTCCAGAAACACGGACTCATCAGAGGTTGGCTTTGGGGTGGACCCCCCCCCCCCCGATGGAGAAGCTCCATGATGTTCCCAAAGGAAACCTTGGGGAGCCTTCCCATTCATCCAAGTCCATGTTCTCCATGAGGGACTCTGGTGGAGAGTCCAAGTGCCTACTTTTACACGTATGTTTGCGGGGGGCCTCGGGAGGGCTCGCAAACCGGCTGTTCCGAAGGTGGAACTACCTAGGGCATTACGGGCACAAGCTGCCCCTGAGAGGGCAAGATGACCAGAACCACACTCAGAGCCGGGGGGGGGTCTGGACGGATTCAGAGGACAAGATGTTCTGAGGTCTCGACCCTGTGAGAACCCTCTGCACCACGTCGAATGCAGGGGGGGGAGTCGCTCCCCCCTTGCCCCAACAAGGGAGTCAGAGCCAAACCTGCTGGAGTCGAGACACCGAGAGGGATGCTCCTCTCAGACAGGCTTGGAGCAGAAAACTCTCCCTCAGATCCGACCTCGAGGCTGTGGCTCCTAGAGCTCGGATTCGATCCCGTCGGGTCCAACAAACTTAAGGCACCAGCCGGCGTCGAGCTACAGGGTACCATCAGTGCCAACCCGTCAACTCCGATCTTCCTCTGATCCAACGGCTCAGAAAAAGCGGGGTCGGATCAGAGAAGGAGTAATAGGATGGAACAATGGTTTGAAGGGACCCGCTCCAGAGAGAGAAGGCCCCAGCAAGCCCCCCATCCATATTTGAGTGGGGATAAACCTCCTCATCATCTTGTCCATCTCCACTTTCGTCAGGCTCCAAGTGGAGCAGGACGCCGCCAAAATCGGATGGGAGTGCTGTTGGGCGGAAGACCTGGCAGGAGACCACCTTTGTTGTTCCTCAGGCAAAAACCTAGGGGACCTCAGCCTAGGAGTCACAGGCCTGGAATCAGGCTTCACTTTCGGTGGTGGGCAGGCCTGCGACAAGCAGTCGGGGGATCGCTTGCGTGGCCGGTCCTAATTAACCTGATCCTCCTCCCTGGACCTCTTGGTGGGTGTGTGCCCCCCAGAGGCCGGGGAAGAGGAAGACGGAGCAGCAGCCGATGCTTTCCCTGCAGGGGAAGAGGGGACCACAGTCCCAGCAGAAGAAGGCAACCGGCCCTTAAGGATCAATTTGTCCCACCTGTCCTTACGTGCCCTAGGGTTAAACCCAGCGCAAACAGGACAGGGGGACTGGAGATGTTCAGCCCCCAAGCAGACCACACACAGAGTGTGACCATCTGCCGGGGAAAGCTTATGGCCACATCCTGTGCACTTTCTGAAACCAGGGTTCGGGGCATCTGCCATCCCTTCAGCCAGCCCAGAAACACACACACACGCACGCATGCACGCACGCACGCACGCAGGTGGGAAACAGAAAGAAAACTAAACAAAGAATCCTACAGGTAGATTAAAGTTTAAGAGAAGAGAAAGTCAAGAGAAAAGCTAAAAATAAAGAAATACAACCTTACAAATACGGCAAAAAAAGCGCTGGAGCTCAGACCATGCTTGTTCACTCACAGGTGGCAAACAAGATCTGGGGGGAGAAGGGGGACATGGGGCATTATGGGTAAGGGGAGGAGCATGGAGCTCGGAGCCATAGCTGAAAACTGCGGTCATGATGGATGCGAAGACCCACAGGTTGAAGATCAAATGAAGTAAACTACTTCAGATCTAAAGCTAAAATAAATATTAACTAAAAACTTTCTATTTGGTTTATTGTGCACTCACACTGAATCTGACAAAGCAGATTTTTTTTTTACTTAAGTCATTAATAGTGATCAGTAAATGAATGAATGAACTTTAACCATGTGAGGGATCTGTTCCATGCACCCACTTCAGTCACGACTAAAACCAAACAAACAAATATGAACAATTATATAAGGTAACACGGACTGCACTTTAGTGTCCAAAACAAAAACACCATAGTTTCACAGTTCTATATTAATATACTCTAGACTACACATATGCAAACTAATTAAGCAACAACCCATGAGTGGGTGTGGATATATCAGGATTTACCAATGGTTGGCATAGTTTGATCATGCGGGTGAAGACTGAGTGATTAAACAAAGCCAACTGTGGGTAAATCCTTATACCCGCACCCATGGGTGGGTTAGTGCTATTATACACAATGACCTTATTTAAGAAAGAAATTGCTTACCTTTCTTAAATAATGTCTTTGTATAACGGTGCTGTAGTATTCCTCCACCTTCTTCCTTGTTTATTGATGCACTGCACATTGTATGTCCCCCCATGCTTGCACAGTACATCAGTATAAAGAAGAAGCAATAGAGAAAAGAAAATTTCCACTGCTGCATTGCTGTTTTTGTCCTCCCCTGTTGAGATTACAAGTGGCAGCACATAAACAGAAGGAAAATCAAGTACGTTTCTGTTTATTTTTGAGAATGTTTCTGATTTTTCTTCTATTCTGCACTATCCCTCAGCACATTCCAACAGAAAGTCCAGCAATTCAAAGGTACTTCAGCAGCCTGATTTTATTCTACTGGTATATGCTTGATTTACAACTGGCATGCTGCTTGAGCTGTCCAATCAGCATGCTCGTTTTTGAATACAATGGGCCATCATTGTATAATTGCAAATGATTTCACAAATGTATGCAGAAGAGAACAGATACATATTCATAAAAAGCAATAATCAGAGCTCAGCTACTAATAGTAAAGGTTATATATTAATTTTATAATGGTAACTTTTACATACAGCATAATTTACATTTATGAGTGTGCAATACAACTGTATTCACGACTGATATAAACTGAATGCATATGACTAATATAACAGAATGTGAATTCCCACAGATGTAAAACTACCCTGGATCTAGATACAAGGTACATTTACAGACTGAAGTATTTTTTTCCCTGAAGTCAGTATATTAAATGCTGTTTACCCCCTCTTGGGTTAACAAATTCCAATTTGCTGGAATCATTATTCACAAAGCTCTTTTCATTTGCTTGGGTTCAAACAGAACCTACACAAAATACATCTTTATGGCTGTGAAGTGAACAAGATGTTTGTTTTCCCTTTAGTTTATTTGTCAGAGGTGGACAATAACCATTGTTAAAATGTTTAAAGGTGGACAAAGTTAGCAAGAATGAGATTCTAATGCTAACAGACAGCCAATTGTGTGTTCTGGATGACTACAGAAAAAAAATGAATCTCAGAATTTTATGTTCTGCAGTATGAATTAAAGAACGATTTTGTGCAGAATGTATAGCAATGAATATGAGAGCATATTCTAAATGAGGGAGGAAAACATTTTGGCTATGACCTCTGCGAAACCTATAAGTAATAGGTGGAAAATCTGAATGAAAATTTCCAATATGTACTTTGTCTACCACTGTATCTGCATGACAGTTAAAATAAAAATACTGATCAACCCACAGCCCCGCTTAGGAAGGAGTTTAATGTGTGGGTACTTAATGGAATATTCCATGTGGTACTTAGGGACGTAGTCATAATTACTACACTTGGGTGTAAAGGCAATCTGCACAAGTTGCACCTAAGCATAGCCTGGGCAAGAGTCATAGAGGCCAGATGCACTTAGGCACATTAGCTATCACTGAACACAAATGAAGACGTAAGATTTAAAAGAGAAATGGTGTAAAACTTATAATTAAGCTAATAAGCCTTCTTCCCTTATTTGCAATTCATAGTGTTTTTTTTTTTTTTTTAAACTTTCTGTGTCATGCACAGAGGCACTATAAAATGAAAAATCTTGGCTGTTACGTTTGCTTTACATTTGGTAAAGGTTCTTGCTGTTGCTGCCAGTCTAGCAATTTCTTAGTGTGAGTTGTTTGTCTTGGCCGAATGATAATCACTTGCACCAACTTGCACTTGGCAGCCAAGAAAATTAAGATATAGGCAAATAATAACCCATTATAACTTTGATAATCAAGATATCCTTGATAGATTTAGAGTGGACAAAGATATTTTAAGATCTTTGGTGAGTATAAATAGACCACAGAATGGAACTGGAGGAATGTATAGTCTCTTTGTATCTGTGTATAACCAAGGTATGTACAGCCCTCACTGTACTTGCCATAGGGACCTTCCAGAAACAAACTGGGGATGTAATAGGTATATCCCAGGCTTCTGCCTTGAGGATAATTTGTCAATTCCTTGACATACTCTTGGCACTTGTGGAGAAGTACATTTATCTGCCACGTCATGACAGGACTGAGATAGAAGCATTAGTACCTTCTACAGATCAGCACATTTCCCTGAGGTCCTTGGCGAAATAAATTGCACCTATGTTGCCATTAGGGCCCCATGAGACCACAGTGGGAACAGTACCAAAATAAGAAGGGTTGGCATTCCATCAATGTTCACGTAGTACGTGATGCAAGAGGTTGCATCATCAACATGCTGACTCAGCATCCTGATAGTGACCATGATTCTCATAGCTGGCACACAAGCTCACTCTACCATATCTTCTTTTATGGTGAGATGCACCACTGTGACCCTGTTGGATTAGTGGAAATTTTGACAAGAATTATGTAATTATTTTCACATTGGTCAACGCATCGCTTATTAGTAAACCACCTTTCCCTTGTTGCGATGAAGGCGATCCACTTGAGCCCTGGTTGATGACACCTAGATGGAACCTTATGGGAGATGCCAAAGAAAAAGTAGAACATTGCCCTGTCCCAGACATGGATTGTCACTCAGCGAGTGTTTGTCCTGCTGAAGACCCATTTCTGTTGCATGGATGAGTCTAGGATTATCCTTCAGTAAAGACCTTGCTACTGTACGCACCATATTTACCATGTGTTGCACTCTGTATAATATGATCAAGCACCAGTCTGGTGGAGAACTGCTATATGATGCACTGCAGCTCCCCATACATGTCCTTCCATAAATGACAGCAGTGTTGGTGGCCAGCCAGAAACAGTAATAAAGGACCCTGTGTGTGCATGGTATAAGGCTGCGCAGGCAAAGCAGCAGTGTCTAGTCCACAACTTTAAACCATGGCATTCATGTTAATGTTTCTTCATTATGAAAAAAAAAAACAAAAGAGTATAAATGATGCATGCTATGTGTGGGCTATGCTGGGTAGTACAAGGTCCACTGTTACTGTACATCATACTGTCTCATATCTTTAAAGAATAGTTTTTTTTTATAAGTGCAGTTATGTACATGGTTTATATACATCTTCTGCTATTGGAACCATATAGAAAGAGTCATGCCTAACTTCACTGAAATCTGTGCAGTGAATGGCACTGGCAGCATTTAAGGACTATGTAATGTTACACTGCCTTGGTGCAAGTGCTTTATTTAGGGACTGCAATGAAATATACAGTTAATGCTTCTGCCACAATGCTCATTACTATACAATTACTACTGTAATGTTCATTACTGCATAACTGCTACTGCACTACTTGACTGCTGTATTCTACCTTGCAGTTTTCATGAGCTGCTGCCTTCCATTGGAAAGGAAAACTAACACTTCTGGTATTATGTTTCTGTAATAGTTCAATTCTGATGAGTAAGATTTTTATTCTATTAAGTTAATGTACATACATCACTTTAATTCATTCTGTCATACACAAGCAAATTTGTGTGATCAAAATTACCAACAATTATAATTTGTGAAGTGCTGATGGTAAAGTGGCAATAGTGCTAATGCTGCTGGCAGGATCCGTGTTACTTCTTTTATCATCCATTTCCCTCATGTGACAGGCCCATAATACTGTTCTATATTGCAGTCTGTTGACCCCTCGTCTTTTTTAAACTTTTTTTTTATGTTTTGTTTAATTACAACCATTAGCATTTATTAAATCGAATGCGTGCTGCTTAACAGGTGCTGAATACACCTTTAATAATGTTCAACGCTGCATTCTACACATCCTCAGATCTCACCCCCCCCACCACCTTTAAATTTGTTTGGACAGGTGGCATTCAGGCCCTCAGGTGGCGGCTCGTGCTATAGGACTGCAGCCCCCCCCCCCACACCTGTAGAAGGAAAGAAGAAATGAAATAAAAAATAAATCATGAGTCCCGGGACTCCACGCATGCATGCTTGGAGTTCCTAGTACTCACAGAACTCCAGACTGCTGTGTTAGGCAGGCATCTCTGTCCTGCAGCCCAGAAGTCTGTGCAGTGATGGCTGCACAGAACGGAAGGACACCTGTACAGCCAGGAGAACCGGAAACTAGCAGTTAGCTTGCACGGGTGGGCAAAGGAAACTTGGATTCAGGACTGCTGTGACCGGATTAAGGTGTGTGTGCAGGCTAAAGACTGCTGCTGCAGATTTAATGCAGGTAAGGTGTGTGTGTTTGAGTGAGTGAGTGTGTGTGTGTGTGTGTGTGTGTGTGTGTGTGTCTGTGTGTGTGTGTGTGTGTGTGTGTGTGTGTCTGTGTAAAATGCCCCAGTTGCTATATACTAGTGGCTAGAGAACACATGGTGGTGGGTAGAGAATACTCAGGCTTAAACCCTGTACCTTGGGTGCAGGTGGCAAGGGCCTGAATTCCCTACCCACCACCATTTTTAAAAAAATTGCAGATTTTTGCGTCATATTTGTTCTGTTCCTCATAAAATCTGTGGTTTCTGTATATTTGTTTTTCCTTGCAAAGTCAATAGTGCAGTGGTACACTAGTGGCATTGTTGCCTAATAGCTACAGGTTCTCTGGTTTGATTCTTGGCTGGGGTGCTTTCTGTGTGGAGTCTGCATGTCCTCCCATCTTACAAAGACATGTGTCTTTAGTGTTTGTTATGCTCTGCTGAAAATTGGCTTTTGTTCCAAGTCAGACTTTCCTGGTTAACAAATGTTAAATAAAAATAACAAGCATTTGAATTTCAGACTTCATATTCTTCAGAAAGTACATGGTAACACAAATTTTATTCCAGCAATTTTCTAAGCTTATAACATGGATATTTGAAATGTGTCCCTATTTTTGGGACTGTATTCCCCCATTATTAGCTTCGTCCAGGTTTTTGTGATAAGGTTGAGAGCTATGGTGAGAACTGAATTCACTGAATATGTTTGGGGGCTGTATTCCCCCATTACTGGCTTTGTCCACGTGTTTTTTGCTATGAGGTTGAGAGCTATGGTGAGAACTGAATTCACTAAAAATGGTAGCCGTTTACGTTTGTCTTCCTCTCTTTCACAAAACAGCTGATTTGGCATAGTGGTATGCTGCTCTGACTGTTTTGCACAGGGGCCCCTGGGTTCAAGACTTGGCATTGAAATGTATGGTGGATGGTGGTAGCACATATTTTTATTCTAGCAACTTTCCTACATTATACAAGCAATGTTTAAAATGTGTCTCTGGTTTTTGGGCTTTTGCCCCCCCCCCCCAATAAATTTTGGCTTTTTCCAGATTTCTTGTGCTGCAAAGTTCAGAGATACAGCTCAGTGTCGAGTAGATTTTACAAGGAGCTGAGAGTTGCAGGGGAACAAAAGTTTAGTGCTGCTTATACTGAGTCTGCTTGCATTGTTAATAGCACAACAGATAGTGTACTTGCTTTTGATGCAGAAGGCTGTAGGTTCTACTCCCACAGTAGGTAGATGCATTGCTGATACTTTACTGCCGTATAAAGGGGAGGATGCTGCAGTCCTTTTTGGCAAAGATACCTAGTAACTATGAACCTGTTATCAGTTTGCCATCCATTCCCTATTGTGTTATTACTAGCTTATCATTTTTGAATGCAACAAAGGCAATTTATTCCTCAAGGGCAACAGGCACTTTATTTGTAGATGAAACAATGACATATAAAGTTGTCTGCTAGTAGCAACTTCTTCATTAGTTACAGATTTATTTAATGTGGAATTATTTAGATGACTTTTACTTCTTCAGAGAGTGTGCATATTTACTGATACTGGTGGACTGTAGAAGTTTGAGTAGACTTTTATGATGGAAATGTTCTGAATTGGGCAGTTTTGTCATTATTGTTGCATGCATTTTGTTTCATTGTTTACGGGAAAAAATTTTCAAAACAATAAATTTAAAATGCCGTCTAACAACTGTACTGTATTGCACAAGGAATATAATTTAATACAATCAGGAAGGTGTATCAAAGAGCATGTGTATGTTTCATGTTCAAGGGGCCTATGATTTGAAAACAGCCCAAAGTTAATCTTTATCTGCCACTGGCAAAATGTATTTTCTTTGAATGTGGGTTTCAATGTTGTTTCAAGAGCAGAGAAGTTTTAATGCTAAGCCTATTTTCACTGTGAGACTGCATTGCTTTGTTTAGCAGACATCTATTAGGGTTTGTGCTGTAAAGTGCAAAATAAAACTTCCAAATGAAATCCAAATCATCGCAGAAGTAAAGCAGTATGCACATTACAGTGTTTATGGTAAATGGGGCGAAATAACAAAGGAATGGAACATGGGAATGGCAGGGGGGAGGCTCCATTCGACCATGAGTTTGTGAGGGAGGAAGGGCAGCAAACTCAGACAGCCCCAGCTGAACTATACCTCTCAACTGTCCAGATTTTTGCAGAATGAATAGATTTTTGCTTCTTATTTTTGGTTTGTTCCTCATAAAATTTGTGGTTTTCTGGCAAATCATTTAGGAATGAAGTCACTAAATAATGACAGACATTGAGTTTCTGACCTCATAACCTTCAGAAAAATGTATGCTAAAGCAAGACCTGTTATTCTGTCAACTTGTCTTAAGTTTATACAAGAGCAATTTTAAGTACTGTTTGTATGTTCCCCCAATAAATTTGGCCTTGTCCAGGTTTCCTGCATTAAGAAGTTGAGAGGTATGTGCAAATAAATTGCTTTATAGAATTAGGAATATCTAAACCTCTCAACCGTTCCCAATTTTGGCTCAAAATGCTGCTCTCTCCCTAATAATCCCTCCGCAAAATGGCAATTTTGGAAGAAAACGTGGAGGATTTACAATTATAAATAACTGTAATGATCAGAGTTATAGTTTGCTTTTATTTCAGAAATGCATGTAGATGCTCTTATTTTGTCAGCTGTTCAAGTTAACAATACTAATTTTAAAAAGGTGTCCCTTCTTTGACAGGTTCCCAGCTGTATTGTGTGGCAATTTTATATTTTTGCATCACATTTTTTGGTCTGTTTTTCACAAAATTGTGGTTTTCTGGCAAATTAGTGGCAAATCATTAAAGATTGAAGTTAGACAATAATGGCTGACATTTGAGTTTCAGATTTCATACCCTTCAGAAAATGCATACTAATGCAAGACCTACTACTATTCTATTATCTTTCTAGGTTTATAAGAGCAATATTTAAAAATTGTCCTTATTTTTGGGCCTGTGTCCCATTTCTATGTATGGCTTTGTCCAGATTTCTTGCTCTGAGGTTGAGAGGTATGAGTGTTAGAGCCATCACCGTTAGCCAGAGACATTTCAAATTGTGACATACTTGGTGCACCCCACTGATGTGTCCAAGCAAGGCAAAGAGCAGTTATGCAGTGTAAGTGTGCACCGTATTCCCCCCATCCAAGGCAGACCACAAGTACAACCGTGGCTTTTCATCTGTCCTTGATTTTGCAGAATGCTCTGGTTTTCTGCCATATTTTTATACTGTTGATTTATGCTTATTATTCAGAAAATGCATGTTGTCACAGTGTCCTGTTGCTCTGTGTTTAAGTAGCAATGCTTTAATGACCATCAGGTAAGCTTGTCGGAGATTGCAAGATGCAAGTAAGCTTTAATAAGCATACTGTTAAAGAATTACCAACATTGAAAGCATTTTTGTTGTTGCCATGCAGAGACTATTTACATAACTAGATAACATATAAGCCTTAAGTATTGAAATGCATATGACAGTATTTGTAATGAAAGACAGGATTACAGTATGTTCAGAAGCTCATTACATTTGCTGGAGATTTGCAGTCATCTTTGCAGGCTTTACCCGTAAACTAAACAGAATGCCAATCTATCATGTGTGGTAAACAACTTGTGCAGTAATCCTTTAAGCAATTTATCTTGAGCTTGTTTCTTGTTTGCTGTTCATTTTTTTACTTTGATCATGTCTTCCCCATGAAACAAGTAGAAGGTTGTCAGGCCGCAGGTCTTTTTTGAATAAGAAACATTATTACAAGTGTGGGTATCACAGAGATTGCTACTTTCAGCATGTTACTTGGTAATTTTATAAAGCTGAATATAAATTATAATTACAACTGCGGTGCAAGGAGAAGTGGCTTGAGTTGAGTGCTGCTTGTTTTTTTATACTTGATTTTGACTGGCATTCCAGTAATGTATTTAAAAAGTAATTTATTTTTTCATGCCTCACAACCTTTGTGTTTCCATCTAGATATTAATAAGTTGTCATGTAGCCAATGCATTGAAATATTTTCTTCTACACTTAATTTTGTCTTGATTGGACTCTCATAATGACGGTTTGGCACCCACAGCAGCATATTTAATTAAAGTTCCAGTTGCTGTGGTTTTGAGCATCGCTTCACCCCTTGCTAGTTGGCTCCACCCCCTCCCATTGGCCCCACCCATTCAGCTGTCACCTGCAGCCCCCCTTTAATTTGAAGTCACCAGCCGCCACTGCAGACCCTTGAGTATTTTTTGTAGAGATACAACACACTACACCTTTTTTAAAGTTTGACATGGTTAAGAGGGATGATACATCAACATTTTTTGGATGTATGTATTAAAAAGAATAATGAGGGACAGGTTACTACAGATAAACACCGAAAATATTGTTATTGTAACAAGATTTTACACCGGAGTAGCATGCATCCCCCATATGTGTTTCCAAATATTGTAATGGGACAAGTCATTAGAGCCTCCAGACGTAATGTGGATGCTCAAGAACTTCAGAAAAAAATTAGACAGACCTGGCATCAGTTTCATTCAAAGAGGTTATAATGAACATCAGATTATACAAGCCTATAGCAATATTCATGAATTAAGGAAAACTATCGCACAACCTTACTTTTCTAATAAATCTGTTAATTAGAGGAAGACACTGGTGAGGACAGATCAAGTGAAGTGCTCCATATATTATAGCAATAATGTTAAATATATAAAGGAGGTGATAAGTAACCATTGGAAAATATTAGTTACTGATGAAAAAATAAAAAGCATCGTAGGCAAGAGACCTTCACTCAGGTACAAGAATAAGAAATCAGTTAAGAGGTTATTACGTGGGTATAAGACTAATGGTCTATCCTGCAATCTAGATGTTAATAACGGATTGCACATATATCCTTGTGGAGCTTGTAATTTTAGCCAGTTTATTGACAAAAGTGAGAAATTTCGACATCTGGTTACTGGAAAAATATATAGCTTTTAAGAGTTCTGCCAGCTGTGACAGCACATATATTATATATCTGGCCTATTGCATTGTATGCTGCTCATTTTATGGAGGCAAGACTAACAATGTTGCTCATTTTATGGAAGCAAGACTAACATGCATCTCAGAGAGAGTGAGGAAACAGCTATATCATAGTAATAAAATGAACATGACCAATGCATTAGCCAAACACGTAGCCACCGCCTCAATTCATCATACTTTTAAATTCTTAGTGATTGATCAGATTAAACAAGGTCAGTGGTTAGATGATATACGTAATCATACTGAAGTGACAGAAACAAAATGGATTATTAGGTTACATGCAGATGGAAAACTGGGTCTCAATGGACAAGTTCCGCTCAGACCTATACTGAAAGCTAGACCCCTATTTAAATGATTGTTTAGTTGATATTTAGTAGTATTTTCTAATTTTTAGTTTCCATTATTATTGTTTTTTTTATTGTGGTGTTTTTGGGGGGGGGTATTAAATAGATTTTTTTACAATTTATATGCACTTTTTATAAGAGCGTGTGTTTTATTATTCAGATGTACACTGCTGAATGGTAGTTTAATTATAGATTGTAGAGATCAAACCCCTGGTATAGAATACTATTAATTTTAAGCAGCATACGAATTTATATTATTGAGTTTTATATTTCATATTACTGATATTATAGGAGTATGCCTTTAAGAAGTCCCGTTGCACTAGGTAGTTACAGTGTTACTTATCGAGTCACCTGATTTAAAAATGTTCATATGATTGGTTAGTTGATTTTTTTGAACGAGTTCCCTAAATGATTTAAGTTGCTTGTGTAAGATATTTACAGAGTCTGAAGAAGTAAGCTAGTACTCATGAAAGCGCTTACCATACATGAATAAAAGATCTGACTTTATGTTTTACCGTGGCTGTGTACCGGACTAGTAATTTTTTTGTTTTTACGTTATTGTGCTAGTTTTAGTGAGCAGTCTGTTCATCTTAGATAATTGCATTCTTTGCATTTGTATAATTTTTTTATATTTTGTTTTATTACAATCATTAGCATTTATCAATTTAAACAAGTGCTGCTAAATGGATGCTGAATAGACCCTTAATAATGTTCAACGTTGCATTCTGCTGATCCTCAGATCTCACCCCCCCCCCACCTTTAAACTGTTTTTCTTTTTAGAGTTCTTGTTGTTGTAAGCATTAGTATTACTGAAGTCAAAACCATGCTGCTGAACAGGCCCTTAATACTTGCCTACATTACAGTCTGCAGACCCCCCCCACCAATTTTTCTTTACTCTCTGACATTATTCTAATTAAGTATATGCTTGCGAATTACAGCATATGTTCAGTAGTTGGCACTGTCTGCCCTGACTTACTGCAGGTCAACTATGTCATGCACAACCTCTCCTAAGGCTAGTGTAGGAGATGATGCCAGTGATCCTGAAGAAATGCTACCATGTGAGTTTGATGCTGATTTGCTGTGAAGATGTGACCTACTGGATACAGATCATACTAGAGAGAGAGATCTCACAGCGCTGTGTGACTGATACCTCAAATGACATGTTTTGCTATGTGTATAAGAATGATAACAGGGTCTATCCAACTTACTTTGTGTTATGTCCCTCCACTTTTTCCTGTATTTTCCTGACAAACATGTGGTGTGTGACATTATGCTCAGCCATGTCTGGAAAGTACATGGTTCTCATCCAGCACTGTTTCGTACCTGAGTCTACTAAGTCCTCACTACTGTATGCATGGAAGTGTAAATGGCTGCTGTATGTGCCACCATACTGCCCATAGTGTGACCATGGTATTATCCCTACTCTCTACCATTTGCATGTACTGTTGAAAATCCTTGCACATGCCCTGCGTTACACAGACCCTTCTGACTCTTTGGTAATGGACTAAGGCTGAACAATGTCCCGGCACATCAGATGCGGGACAGCCAATGTTTTTCATGCTTCTTGATGTAGCTGTGACCTGCATCTGCAGCTGGCACCTCTTTGTACAGGTTTTACAGTCAACAGGATCACAGTCCTCCTGAAGGTGTTCCTGTGTTTAAGGAAACACTGGTGTTGAGCTACATGGGGACTCTCTCAGTACCACCTGCAATGTAATTTCTTTATCTACTGGACAGTGTGACCCTCTGTCACTTACTGCAATGTTGCTTTCCTGCTGTGGTATGTGTGATCCTATTACACTTGGCAACCATGTGCCACTGTCCTCAAGTTGTATCATAAATATAACTGTTGTGTTATCATCATCAACAGCCATTATGCTGTTGACATCTTCTATCTGTGGTGATACAATGGAACTACTCATTTTTACTGCTGCCACTGTGAAGGAGTAACTGATTTTATTGCTGAGACCTTGCGGAGTAACTGATGTTATTGCTGAGACCCTTAACCCCTGTAATGAATGTTGTCTGATAGGGTATGGAGGCCAATTACCATGCACACACAGGCCACTTTTCTGTTGGGCAGAAGTGGAAGGTTCTCCTCAAGATAAGAAATGTCATGTGTTACATATAACCAGTTAACCTCTGCAGTAATCTTCAGTATGTGACTTTGCCATGAGGGATGCGCTAACTTTCCCGAGTGGACTGTGGTTGCTGCAGAGATGAGTAATTGACAGTGCCCACACCACCTCTGATTATGTCACTGGCATCCTAATCTGTGTCAATCATTTCCCCATATGGAATGAAGGTACTGCTCATCAGGTGGTAAAGGGAGAAGTGAAGGGGTCACCACCGGTACTGCTAATGGCAAGAGAGTTCTGCCTAGCCATTCATCTGGCACATGCCAACATGTTGTTGGCCGTTTTCCTGTACTGTCTCAATATTCAGTTCCTCCCTGTCGCTGCATTTAAATCCAAACCTACTTGTTTCACTTTAACTCACTCAGCTTGTTTTGGCATCCCTTTACCAAACAGTCACTTGCCATATGTCTTCAGAGCCCCCATAAGGATGCATCTCTTTTCAAGATTAAAGTCGTCTTTCCTCTGTCTGGATCCCTGCTGCTGCATCTTGCATTTACCTAAAACAGCATACAGTCACAGCACTAACAAAACACTTTCAGAAGTGAAAACCACTCATCACTTCTGCAGAAAATTACATTCATTCTCTAAAGGAAATGATTTACTGCATAGCTGCAGTCTTAACAGTCCCTTGCCAATGAATGCATGCAACAACATAAATAACAGAAACTTGAAACCTAATTTCAAACCAAAAGCATACTATCATTAGCTTAAGGAATGAATACAACAGTTGCACTAATTTCATTAAAATATTCTGACAGCAGATAACGTTCATAATAGAGGCAGACTTCCACGCATAATATTTTTCAAAGCACTGTTAAGGTTTTCCACCACTAACCTGCACAGCATTATGGATAAATGAAAGCACCAGTGTAAGCATCTATCATTTCTAATATCGACATATTTTTCTTAAATCTAAAAAAGCACAGAATTCTCTCCCCTGAACTTTCTTTTAAACATTACACTGCCATGTATGCACAGCTGATAAATGACACTTCACATTTACAAATCTTGTCATAGATAACATACAGCAACTGCATATAAATTTCACTTTACTGTGAAAACAATGAGATTCTTCAAAATAAATAGTCCAGTAATTTCTAAATGTGAAGTATTTGATAGCTTATTTAACAATTTTGCAGTTTACTACAGCAATTGACTATTGACTTGGATGAGAGCAACTAAATAAGGTACAAAATTACTGATAGAAATTATGGCTCATTTATAAATTTCTTCTGCAAATGAAGCTCAGCTGAGCTGATCTCTAGGATCGAATCACAATCTTACACACTGGTGCATGTGGTCTCATAGGCACTGAATAACTGGATGGTCATGGATGACCTGGTGTTGACCTCGGGAGAAAGCAGTGACACACAGAATATGTCTCCATGAAATATAAATAAGCCAGAGAATTTGGATATATATCTACATTAAGTGAACATTTAGGTCGCAGTGTACTGAAGCTTAATCCACATGCATTTGTCTCATTATGACACACACTATCACTTTCTAACACTCACTCACTCTAGCTAAAGCCATAAAACAATGTAAATGTTATTAATGTAATGCACTCACAAAATAGTAAGGAATATCAGAGCCACTCATGTCGTCATAACGTCTTAATGCATCACCATAATATTAATGTGGAATTCAAGGCAAAACATTTCCCTACTTAAATGGGTCTATATTATATATTCGAAGTTTCAAAACTTTGAACCTCATATGTTCGACAAAATATGAGCAAAGTTTGAAAATTCAAAAATATAATTAAAAAAAAAAACTTAACTGAACGCTTTGATCAGGGGGGCAAGCCCCCCTGTGCCCCCCATGTGGGGGGCGCACACCCTCCTCCTTAAATATACCAACTCCGAGATCGCACTTCAGTGCAGAAAAGGGAAATTTTCCGATTCTGCACCATACTTGCTTTTAACCTTCGAACTTTTCAAAGTTCGATCATATGGTGTCGACCACATGACATTCGAACTTTGAAAAGTTTGAATATTAATAGGGACCTGCTTAAACAAATGCACACTAAAGCACAAGTTCCCTTCTCATTCCAAAATAAGGTGTACATATTTACTAAAAAAATGTCTTGTGACTACTTCAATACAAAGAATAAATCAAACTTGACATTGCTATCACTTCCATGACACCCCTGTATGGTTGCATGGGTTGTGTATGATGAGTCTCACCCAAGGGTGTGGTTCACACCCTCTGAACCTCTATTCCACAGCTCCAATCCTCACTTCTATTCTGACACTTCCAAAAGACAGCAGCACCTGCAAAGACTTGAGATTGAGCTCCAAGCTGAACAAACAAGGAGACTTTCATGGCCCACCTCTTGTAGAAGTCACACCTGCAACAACTTAATATTGTTTTGGCTAGGACTGGCTGAAAAATAAAAAAAACATACTGCAGGAGTACGTTGACCACCTGTTATCATTTATATGGGTCACCCACTCTGTGCAGAAGTGTCAGTATAGGTATGATGACCTGCAGAGGAGGAGGAGGGAGGGCTAGATGGCCATGTAGGTTTTGCTGGTTCAGGCGAGAAGGCTAGAGTTCTACATTAAGTATTTTTACATTGTACATATATGTTACACGCCAAAATTGGAAAAAAGATAAACCTGTTACACACTTCCTTAGCACGACCCCAACCATAACAGCTCTTTCAGAGTCCAGACCCTCTAATCAGTATCATAGGTTCATAGGCTCATAAGTTCATACTAGGCTATCTGCACTAGGGCATTTATAAGCCTAGCCAGAGTGTGTATGGCTTTCGCCACCCATTTTAAATTAATTTTGCTATGCCCTTTTTCGAGGTTAGTATACTGTGCCTCTGTCTAACAGTGACACAGAAGTGATACCCGGGGTAAACCACCCTTTTTCGAGGTTAGTACACTGTGCCTCTGGAAGTTTAAAGACAGGAGAGGGATGTTCACTCTCAATGGTCCCCGAATATCTGTCTTCATACATCCATGGAAGTTTAAAGACATCAGTCTGCAAGTAATGTATTTAAATTATGGCAGTAATTAAAACTGCCCCTGACTTCTCCCCACAATTTTATTTACTTGCTGTCTATGGGACACCACTTGCTTTACTGGCTTTCAAAGCTGGTAAAACACTTTGGCTTTTTCTGTAACTTGTAGTACACAGAGTAAACAAAGCACCATGCAATACAAAGAGTTACGATTGTGTCTCACCAATTGTAACCGTGTTCTTGACATGGATGCCAATATTTACCTCTCAAGGGTGTGAATTTTGAGTTTCCAAAAAACTTGATGTAAATATAAATAAATATATATATATATATATATATATATATATATATATATATATAGATATAAATATATAGATATAGATATAGATATATATACACACACACACACACACACACACACACACACACACACACACAGGATATAAAAAGTATAAACACCCCTGTTAAATTCAATCAAAAAACAAACAAATCTGTTAAGGAAAAAATATAAAAAGTAAAAAAGTACAATAAGCTAGCTGCATTAGTGTGCATACCTTTAAACTAATACTTTGTTGAAGCACCTTTTGATTTATTTACAGCACTCAGTCTTCTTGGGTAGGAGTCTATCAGCATGGCACATCTTGACTTGGCAATATTTCCCGCTCTTCCTTGCAAAAGCTCTCCAAATCTCTGAGGGCAACTCTTGTGCACAGCCTTCTTCAGGTGACACCACAGATTTTCTATTGGATTTAGGCCTGGGCTCTGGCTGGGCCATTCCAAAACTTTAATTTTCCTCTAGTGAACCCATTCTTTTGTTGATTTAGATGCATGACTGGAGTCACTATCATGTTGAAAGGTGAAATTTCTCTTCACCTTCAGCTTTCTAGCAGATGCCTCACAACCTGACAAATTTGGAGCACTTTTGCAAGGAAGAGTGGGGAAATATTGTCATGTCAAGATGTGCCATGCTGACAGACTCCTACCCAAGAAGGCTGAATGCTGTAATTAAATCAAAAGGAGCTACAACAAAGTATTACTTTAAGGGTGTGCACACTTATGCAACCAGCTTATTGTATGTTTTTTTTATTTTTTATATTTTTTCCCCTAACAGATTTGCTTGTTTTTCAATTGAATTGTACAGGTTACAGGTCACATTAAAGGTGGGAAAAGTTTTGAAATGATGTATTGTCGTCTAATTTTTTTATATCACAAAAACAAGTTATGTACTCACCATAACGTTCGATGTACGTAGTCCATCTCGCCTCACATTCTTACTCACGGGTTCGGAGCCAAATATCGGCTCCGACTCGGCCAAATTTTACTAGCTCGAAGTCTCTCATTGGCTGGGCCAAGCAGGTATCCCATGCTGCACTGCTCCATAACTCCAGATCTAGTTTGCTGTGAAACCACAAACACACCCCATGCACAACAACAACACTACAATGTAGAACTACCAAGGAGGAAAGAGAAAACAAACTACTATTGAAGGGTACTCCAGCACCAAACCTAACCTCCAGATCCTCCAGGAAGGGGGCAGGTGGGAGGGTACGTAAGAATGTGAGGCGAGATGGACTACATACATCGAACGTTATGGTGAGTACATAACTTCTTGATGTTATGTAGTCCAATCTCGCCTACATTCTTACTCACAGGACAGCGTCCCCAGCACCTCTATCCTGGGAGGCTCAAAGGAAGATACTCCTGAGGACTGTGGAACCAAAGGAAGCCCGACCATTAGAGGCCACGTCCAGTTTGTAATGAGTAACAAAGGTATGGGAGGAGGCCCATGTGGCCGCAGCACAAATATCGTCCAAAGACAGTCTGGCATTGTATGCTACAGACGCAGAAACAGCCCTAGTAGAGTGAGTCTTGATGGGAAACAGCAGAGTTTTTCCTGCTGATGAATAAATAAAGGAAATACAACTGACAATCCATCTGGAAATGGTAACCTTGGAAATAGAGGTTCCAGTTCTATTGTCTGAAAAGGAAACAAACAATTGGTCCGACTTTCGTAGATGTTTGGTCCTGTATAGGTAGAATCGCAATTGTCTGTGTACATCCAGTTGATGAAATCTAAACTCTGCCTTGTTCACAAACTGAGGGACGAACACAGGGAGCTCAATAGACTGGTTGAGATTAAAAGTAGATGTGATTTTAGGGAGAAAGGACGGGTTAGGTCGAAGAGAAACTCTGTCCTTATGAAAAATTAAATACGGGGGTTTAATGGAGAGGGCTTGAGTCTCCGACACTCGTCTGGCTGATGTAATGGCTATCAGGAAAGCCATTTTCCAAGACAAAAACTTTAACTGGCAGGTAGCAGCCGGTTCAAAAGGAGGGGAGGTAAGGGCTTGCAAAACCAGGTTTAAATCCCAAGGCATAATAGGTTCAGAAATATGAGGCCGGAGTAACAAGGTGCCCTTTAAAAAGGCTTTACAGAGTTTGTGAGCCATAAGGGAAGGCTCATAGGAGGTATGAAAGCTAGAAATAGTCGCCGACTGGACTTTAATAGTGGCAGGCACAGAACCCTCCTGAAAGAGCATGGACAAGAACTCCATAACCGCAGGAATTGGGGCTGTGTAGGGGTCGATTCCTTGAGCATGAGCCCCAAATAGAGAATCTCTTCCATTTGCTGGAATAAATCTTCCTAGTCAAAGACTTATGAGAGGACGTTAAAATGTGTACTACCTCAGGTGAAAAGCGATGAAGTCTGACTAGCGACGGAAGTGGAGTAGCCAGGCTGGCAGGGAAGGGTGGAGCTGTCCCGACATGTGTGTCAGTAGGTCTGGTACTGGGTCCAGAATCCAAGGAATGTCCACCACGAAAGGATGGACAAAGGAGAACCAGACTTGGTGAGGCCAGTGTGGGGCAATAAGAATCATCTTGCTTCCCAAGGATATGGCTTTCTGAATCACTCTTGGCAACAGAGGAAATGGAGGGAAAGCATGGAGCAGAACGGAGGGCCAGTCGTGGACTACAGAATCCCTGGGTGATTCCCCCTGTGGGGGGGGGGGGTATCAGAGTGAAGTAATTGCTGCATTTGGCATTGAGGGGATTGGCGAAAAGGTCGCAGCAAGGCTGATCCCCACCTGTAAAATATCTGTTCCGCAACCGGAGGGTTCAGGGACCACTCGTAAGGCATGAGAATACCTCTGCTCAGCCTGTCTGCTATCACATTGGCCTTCCCCAGAATGTGCGTTGCCACTAGAAACCGTTGGGAAGATACTGCCCACTGCCACACTCACATGGCCTCTCTGCACAGGGGGTAAGATTTGGTTCCTCCCTGCTTTTCAGGTACCATACCACGGACATGTTGTCCGAATGTATCACGATCGCCCCAAGAGGGAGAAAGGTTTGAAGTGCCCGCAACGCCAGAAGCACTGCTATCATCTCTAGGACACTGATGTGTAGGTGTACCTCGTGATCTTGCCACATGCCTTGGACCGTCCTGCCAAGACAATGCCCCGCCACCCCATCTGGGAGGCATCCGTGGTCACAGTGGTGACAGGTGACGGAGGAACAAACTGTTTCCCCTCGTCCAGATTGGTGGAACATAGCCACCAACTGAGATCCTGTTTGCATCGGTCTGTGAGCAGGATCAGGTGAAAAAGGGAGAGTGTCTGAAAGGACCATTGGGCAGATAGAAGCCATTGAAGAAGCCTCATATGTAATCTGGCTCATATGTAAAAGAGGCACTAGCATAATGGTCGCTGCCATGGAGCCCAAAAGCTGAAGAACCCATCTCGCTTGTACTTTCCTGAGGGGTAATAGTGCTCGAACCTGATCTTGCAATATTGTGATCCTTTGATGCGGTAAAAAGGCCCGCATTTGGACGGTGTCTAGTTCTGCGCCTATAAACGTGACACGCTGTGAGGGCAGCAAGGCAGAATTTTCCCAGTTTAACGTTATTCCAAGTCGCTGACAGAGGGTAATGGTGGCGTCCCTGGCTTGGATAAGTAGATGCCTGGTGGGAGCGGTGAGGAGCCAGTCGGCCAGATAAGGAAACACCTGGAATCTTTGACGTCTCAGGTGAGCAGTCATCACCGTCAAACACTTGGTGAACACCCTGGGGGCTGTGGTGAGACCAAAGGGCAGGGCACGAAACTGAAAATGGCTGGCGCCCAGCCGGATGCGTAGTTGACTCCTGGATGCCCTGTCCATTTTGATATGATAGTAAGCATCCTTGAGGTCGATGGAGCACATCCATACTTCTTTTTCCAGCAACGGAAAAATGGACTGAAGGGTGACCATTCGGAACTTGGACTTTTGAACAGAGTGGTTTAATCGGCTGAGATCTAGAATGGGTCTCAGGTCCCCTGTTTTTTTCAGCACCAAAAAGAATCTTGAGTAAGTCCCTAATCCGATTTGGTCTGAGGGGACAGGTTGGATGACTCCTTTCTTTAGCAGCTTCGAAACCTCTAAGGATGCTTGATCCCATTGACTGGATGGAACGTCCAGGATTCTTTTGAATGGAGGAGGGTCTGACGAAAGGGGTATGGCATAACCTACGGAAACTATTCGTAACACCCAACGATCCTGGGTGATGCTTTCCCAGGCTTCCGGTTGTAACGATATGCGGCCCCCGACTGCCTCCGGAGAAGCACAGTCGGGCAACACATCAGGAATGATGGTAGGGAGAACCGCAAAAGGAATCACAGTCTCCCGAGTTGCGGGGGCCTCCTCTGGTTCAAGGGCGGCGTCTTCCTGAATAACCTCCCCCACCTCTGCCTCCGGAGGGGGAGTCACCTTATGCGGCAGGGGAAAATCTTCTGTGATTTCTTAAACCACATCTTCCCACCTCTATGAGCCTTGGGATAAGGCCTAGAGGGGAGGGAAAAATGGACCCCTACGGCAGACAGGGTCTTTCCCTCTTGCTTGCATCTGGTGAGGGTGTCTTTCACTTTGGTCCCAAAGAGCGAGGACCCATCAAAAGGAGCGTCAGTGAAGGAAGACTTGAAGGCCTCCGTGAAATGACACAGGCGCAACCAGGCTTGCCTCCTGAGGGCTACTCCTGAACTGGCTGCCCTACTTGCCCCTTCGGCTGCATACAATATGAGCCTCATGGACGAGTTGACAATAGAATTTAGGGTAGACACCTGGGTGTTAACCGTGGGGGCCAACGCCTCAGGAACGTTACCCGCAAGAGTATCTCCTAACTCCTTGAGGAGCTCTCTCTGGAGTCGAGTGAAATGGCAAAGGTAGTTCAGTGACCGTAAGGTGAAAGTCGCTGACGAAAGGGTACACTTCCCGTACCTGTCCATAGTCCTAGACTCCTTGTTAGGAGGATGGACGGAGGAAGAAGTCTCGGCTACTTCCTTCTGTGTGGCCACCGCCACCACCATGGCATCTACAGAAACCCCTTTGGACAGAAATTCTTTCCTGGGGAGCAGAAAGGAATTTATTGGGCCTTCTGGGTATAGGTTCCACCATATCAGGATTCTCCCACACCCTTCGACAGATCAAATCCAAAAGTTCGAAGGGTGGAGACACCCAGGAGGTGGAGGGTTGAGCTCCAAAGGCCTTGAGGAATACAGACTCCTCCTCAGAGGGGGTTTTGGAGGGCCAGTCGCCTCTCTGTCTCAAAATCTCCAGGATGTCGGAGAAACAGACGTCATCAGAGGACGACTTGGGGGACCTCTCCGACTCCTCACGGTCGGTATCAGAAGTGAGATACTCATCCTGGGAGTCTATGTGCTTCCTCTTGCACGTCTTTTTCCTGGGGGCCTCTGTCTCTGAGGGCCCCTCAGAAAGTTGGTGACCACTCATGGGGGTATCCCCAGACCTTTGGGCTCCGCCATCTATGGATAGGGGGGCGTCAGAGGCTCTAGCCGCGGTGGAAGGGGACGGAATGACCGATCCAGGTGATGTAACTGATGACTTGGCAGTGTGCTCCACATGGCCTCGAAGGCTGGTCCCCCCGAATCCGAGGACTGACGGGCCTCCGAGGCCATGATCTGAGTCGGGGGTCCCCCGAGCCGAAGCGCCGAGAGGAAGGCTCGGAACCGATGGGTGTCCCGAAACGTCCCCCTCGGGCCCGACTGAGGAAACCCGAGTGCCGAAACCTGTGGAAGGAGCCGACAGGGTCGGAGTCGACGTTGGCACCGATAAACCCTTAAGGGGTATCGGTGCCGGTGCAAGAACATCACTCAGAGCGGAGCACTCTGGCTCAGAAGATAAGGAAGCGCTCGGAGGAGGAACCATCGACACAACCAGCGGGACAGGCTCCGGAGCCGAATGGGTCGGAGCCGAAAATAATTTAGCCAACACCAGCGACTGCAGGAGCCTCTGCACCACCCTATCAACATCCAAATCAGAAAGCCTGGAGGATTTGGAGGACAGGGATGGAGAATGGGATCTCCTGTCAGGAGAACATGCCTAACACTGGGAGATTGGCTCCAAATTGGTTCCAGTAAAATAGGAGCCGAAGCTGATTCCAGCACCACAGATACCTCCTGTGGCTCCGAAAGCATAGGAGCCGAGGAGGCAGAGTCAATTTTTGAAAGTTTCTCCAGGGGCCTTCGCTTTTGAAGCCTTAAGCTTGGCCTGGAAACCAGAGGCCGGGTCCAAAGACTCCTCAAACGAAGGTTTCAAGAGACCCTTCAATATCCATTTATTTTTGCTCTCCTGAAGCACCCTCGGACTGAAGGCGTGACAGAAGCTGCAAGACTCCTGCAGATGAATTGCACCTAAGCAGTAAATACAGACTGTGATGGACATCTTATAACCACACTTTGCACATTTTTTGAAACCAGAAGGTTTATGCTCCTTCTGCTCTTTAGACATCTTGAACATCCCACTAGAACACAGCAGGCAGGAAAACAGTAATCGGTACCACTACCAAGAACCTCTAAGTGAAACGATTCTCAAAGAAAACACACACATACTAACCACAAAGAAAACTGAGCAAGAACTGGTAAGCTTAGCAACAAACAACTTTAACTAATTATAACACACAGAAAGGAGGACTAGGTCCTCTAACTCAAACGGGCCTAGCCCACCGGAAATTAGGGATACCAATAACAGACAAGAAACACACAGATATATATATATATATATATATATATATATATATATATATATATACACAAATGCAAATAGCTATTAAAGTAGCTTTTGGGTAGAAATCAGCAAATTTCCCAAGAGAAATTAAAAAGTAAAGGTACTTAGCCACAGCCAAGCGAGACCACATCCTAGCTACACAAGCGGCAAACGAGATCTGGAGTTATGGAGCAGTGCAGCATGGGATACCTGCTTGGCCCAGCCAATGAGAGACTTCGAGCTAGTAAAATTTGGCTGAGTCGGAGCCGATATTCGGCTCTGAACCCGTGAGTAAGAATGTAGGCGAGATTGGACTACATAACATCCTGGCATTTTAACAGGCGTGTACACTTTTTATATCTGGTGTGTATGTGTGTGTATTTAAATACATATATATATATATATATATATATATATATATATATATATATACATACATACATACACATACACACACATATGTACGTACATATATATATATATATATATATATACACACACACACACACACAATTTATGCAGTTGTGTTTTTTTATGTATTTAATACTTTAAATATTGCTCTTATAAACTTAGTTGCTAGAATAACATGATTTGTGTTAGCATGCATTTTCTGAATGAAGTCTGAAATTCACATGTACGTCATTATTTAGTTATGTCAATCCAATTTGCCCGAAAACCACAAATTTTATGAAGAACAGACCTAATGTATGAGGCAACAGTCTGGACATTCTGCGGAAATCTGGAGGAATGCGTGGAACTCGTACAGTGAAAGGTGTGTGTCTGTGCGTGTGTAAGCATAAAAAGGAAAAATGTGTTTCCTGAGCTATGTGTAGCTCGATATACAAATAGATAATACTGTAAGTCATATTTAGGACATACAGGAGAGGCATTATTTTTTTTTTAAGTCCACTTTTATGATCCTCTAATAAACTTGCATGTTTAACAAATGCGTGTAGTTTAAATGGCCCAGGTCCACAATATTAATTTTCAGTAACGAAAGGCATACAAACCTATGCATATTAAAATCTATGACTGTTTGTCATTTGATTGGCTGTGTCAAGCAATTCAGACAAATTCTATAATCTGATAAGATGTCATATTCCCTATGAATGTCAGAACTTGGTCATAGATTGCATGATGGGTAACCACTACATATAAGATACTACACACTAGCTGAATTTCACTTAAAAGGTAAAGGAATACAAATATATATTTACTAATTTATTTATTTTATTTAGTTGACATTTGTTTACTGGGCTAGCCCATCTGGGTCAAAAGAAGCAGTTTTCAGCAGAGGCCCGGTAAGAAATACTCCGCATACAGTAATGTGCGATAATTTTGTATTTATACAGTTGATAGGTAAATAACAGTAGATAGTTTAATTTCATATGTAGAATCATACATCCAGAAACATTATATCATTACATACATTTATATACATATATATATAAATCTCATATATTATCCCCCTTTTCAAAGGAGGTGACTCTACGGAGTATTCTAACTTCCGCCCCACAGCTTTACTATCCCCTCTTGCAAAATTAATGGAGAAATGCATCCACAAACAGTTACTTAACCACCTACTAAACTTCAATCTCCTAGCTAACTGCCAACATGGCTTTCGACCATGCCACAGTACTACCACAGCCTTACTATCCTTCATGGACTCTATAAACAAAAATCGCAACAATAATACTCCCTCTTCAGCATTCTTTGTTGACCTGTCAAAAGCCTTTGACATGGTTAATCACCAACTCCTCTTACATCGTTTAAAATCCCTCTCTCTGGATAATCTTGCATTAAGCTGGTTCACATCCTATCTCGAAAATCGCAAACAGGCAGTTCTCTGGGACAACCATCTCTCTGATCTTCTCCCCACCTCTATAGGAGTCCCTCAGGGCTCCATCTTAGGTCCTCTTCTGTTTTCCATTTTTATAAATGACCTTCATCTATCCACACCCCTATCTACCTGTATTCAATATGCAGATGACACTACCATCATTTGCTCTGCCTCAACTCAGACTGAACTTCACTCCCTCACACAAAAGACCTTCACCACCATAGAGCAATGGTTCGCTAATCATTGTCTCCTCCTCAACCCCAAGAAAACCAAACTTCTCATCTTTCCACCCACACACCTGTCTCCCTCAATGGATTTCACACTCTCATCCAATAATGGCACCCTCATCACTCCAGACCAAACAACCAAACTCTTGGGTATTACTATTGACAACCAACTAAAATTTGACTTTCATATTAACTCAACAATAAAAACAACTAACAGAAAACTAGGTTCTCTCTACAGAATCAAATCTTGCTTAACTCCTGAAGCCAGATCTAATATAGCCAGAACCCACTTAATCTCTACCCTATTATATGCTTCCCCCATATACACTAATCTTTCTAAGTTTAATCTCAATAAACTAGCCACATCATACAACAACATTGCCAGATTTGCTACAGCCTCTCCATATAGGACTCACCATTGCTTGAATCTCACAAAACTAGGTTGGCTGGAACTACCCCACCTAATACAATACTATCAACTTACAATTGCCCACAAAGCCCTTCATCACCTAGAGAACACACCAATGCTCTCCACCCTTATAAAACCCTATACCAATTTGAAGAACCTTCGCTCCTCTAACAAAATACTGATTCAAACTTCTCTATCAAATAACATAGCAGGTGACTCCACATTTTCCAACTCAGTTGGCAAAATTTGGAATCAACTACCACCAGACCTCACATCCCTGACCTCAATTCCACTATTTAAAAACAAACTCAAAATCTTCCTAACCAACCACTGGCTATGCTCTTGCTATAACCCTGGCTAACTTCTTTCTTTTTTCCCTCCTTCCTTTCTTCTGACCTCCCTCTCCTTCTCCTCCTAACTCTAGTATACCACACCTTCCACCTCTTAATTATTCCTATCTCTCTCTCTATTAAAAGACATAAATCTAATTTTGCTTCTCAGTATAATGTAGTAATACTGTAACTAAGTAAAATATCTAATCTTATTCACCTGCTAAGTCTCATATTGTACTCTTGTGTCTATACATTCTGGAAGAAATTTAAAGCAAATGTTTTCTTTTTATTGCATAATTCTGTATATATTTTTTTAACTTGTTAAGTAGTAGTTAGCGGAGCTTTTCTCCTCGGGCCTCCACTGAAAATGGACATGTATCCAGTTGGACTAGCCCGGTTAACAAATGTAAAATAAATAAATAAAATAAATACAGAGCAATACAATTAAAAACATGCAGGCGCATACACGAGTTAAATTCTTATTTTCAAAACCTTACTGGATAGGTATATTACACATTTGGTGATAAAAGTTGATCTACAGTTCTTCCTAGTCATTTGGAAACAGAGATATATTGTTGATTTACCATTACATTATAAGAGAAGAGAGAAATGTAGTGGATAGATGAAGGAAGGCAGAAGGGGTTAATATAAGCTGAAAGTTCAGCAGTACTAGACATGGCCTAGATAGTAGTGTCATTCAGGGAGAAGAAATATAAGACAAGTTAGCCAGAAACAGATCAGTCAGGGGTGAAAAAGGTACCGTTAGCCTGGAGTTTAGCATGATCATAGCCATGTACTATATACATAATGTTTTAGGGAGGATTTGACGGCTTGTAGGATAGTAACAGCCTTTGTGGTTAGGGGGAGAGAGTTCCAGACTTTAGCGACAGAGTGAGAGTAAAGACTTTGTCCTAGTACTTTTGAAGGGTTGAAAATAGCTAGCAGCTGTTTGTCTTCAGACCTTAGGCTTCTGCAGCAGATGTAAGGGTTTACTACATGACTAAAGGCTGGGCATGCTAAGCGTTTGTAAATAATGTTGTGTAGTGTTAAAAGCTGGACATACTGTAGGTGGTTAGGGAGTTCAAGCCACTGTAGAATATGTAATGCTCTAAAGTGATGTGTGTTGGTCTTAGAGTTTGTAGCAAACTCGGCCACTTTGTTATAACAACATTCTAATTTAGATCCGATAGTGGGACTGCAGGTTTGTGAGGACTGTGACACCATACAGTAGGGAGAGTAGAAGGAAGGTTTTAGCAACAGTGATTATGGTCAAGGTGCTCAGGAAGTGTTCTTATAAAGGATGCCTAGCTTCTGATGGGTTTTCCTAATGTTATGCTGCATGTGTAGATCAAACTTGAGTTGACCGTCAATAATGACAAACAGCACTTTAGTATGGAGGACTATGTCAATAACAGTGTTGTCTGCAGAACAGATTTTAAAATGGTCTTTGACAAGGGAGTATTTATTTATTTTATTTTTTTGGCATAAAGAGAAGGAGTTTGTTTTTTAGGGTTAAAGAAGAGTTGACAGTTCGAGATTCAGGATTCAATGGAGGTGTTGCGCATCCCTATATACACAGAAGACGAAGCAGGTGGGGTAGTTCGTTTAGATGCTTTATTACACAGAAACAGATCAGGATATATAGCAGCATCATCAAATATAAACAAACTGATTAACAGACAGACCTTACAAAAATGCTTGCTTACATCTCAATAGCTAACTACAAAATGGCAGTTAGACTTGCACGTGCTCAGTATTTATACACTTGTGCAAGTCCTTGGATAGCTTCTTAAAGAGATGCACACACACATTGATCTACATCCTCCCTCTTAAGATTTCCCTTAATCAAAATGACATTGCAGTTAGACATGCATTAAGACAGCCATTAGAAACAAACACAATGTTCATGTCCAAGTTGCCATGCATCTATAACATGGTCTGGAGATGCGACCTGATCTGGTAATATAACAATCAGGACTGGGTTTAGCAACAGGGATATTCTTTGGTGAACAACTCGTATCAGGAATTTCAGGATTCATCACAGGAATGGGAATATTGTCTGGAACTGGAACACTGAACAATTCACTCTGAGAGAGAGTTTTTTTCTCACAGGCTATGTGCTGTGGTAAAGACTCTGACACCAGTATCAAATGTTTCCGATTCCGCTTAAAGTCTGCTCCTTGTGATTCCACAATGTATGATCTCGGCTCTGGGCAAATTTCTTCACAACTCAAATCCGATCATAACCTCTGAACGTTTCCATCCTTACTACTTCTCCTTCTCGTAATGGACTGAGCCGTTTGCTGGTCTTATCATAAAAGGACTTCTGGGTTAAACGCTTATTCAATAGATTGGTTTTCACTGACCTGTTGTTTTTGACACATGAAACCAATAATTGACTACTGAATGGTAATGCGGTTCTGGTTTGTCTCGAAAGAAGTCTCTGGGTAGGTGAACCAAGATATTTATCACGAGGAATATTTCTAAGATTTAAGAGATTTAGGAAAAACATCACAATTGTTTTGTTTCTACTTATCTAGTAACGCTTTGCACTTTGAACTACACGCTCTGCTAAATGATTTGACTGTGGGTACTCTGGGCTACTCGTGACACGAGCAAAGTCCTACTCTTTGCAAATCTTTTGAACTGTTGGCTTGTAAATTGTGTGTCATTGTCAGAAATAACTTTGTGTGGGGTACCATGAACTGCAAAATGACAGTTCATCTTAGTAATGACTGCACTGGATGCTAGCTTGGGAAGTAGGTCAATCTCGATCCAACTGGAATACGAGTCTACTAACACCAACTAAGGTTGACCATTCCCCTTGGAAATATCTGCAGTTACCGACGACCACAGTAGTTGAAATCGGGTTCAGCTGAAGTGGTACCTTCTGTTGATGTGACTTTGTATTATTACACACAGAACAAGATATAAGTACTCTCTCAATACCTTGTGACACAGAAGGCCAAAATACTAGTCCTCTCGCCCTTCTATTGGTAGAGTCTGCTCCTGGGTGACCACGATATAAGACAGTAATGTACTCTAGTCACAAGGACTTTGGAACAATAACTAAGACCTTTCATGATGATACCATTGTCTGACAAGATCTCATCTCTGTATGTAAAGTGGGTTCCTATCACGTAGTCGAACTTTTACAAGTTTGAACATCATATGGTCAAGACCATAAGTTTGAATTTGTAAAAGTTCAAGCATTTCAATGGAAATCTCCATAAGCGAAGGTTTCCATTTTGTTCAATGGGGTGCGATCTCGGAGTTGGTATATTTAAGTAGCGGGGGGGGGGGTACAGGGGGGCTTGCCCTCCTACTCAAAACAGTTTATTTTGTTTTCAGTTTTCTTTTTTTCATCTCTAGTCGAAGTTTTGTAACTTCGAACATAATGGTTCAGACATTGCTTGTTCGAAGTTATAAGACTTTGACTGTGTGATATAGACCTATGTAATGTAACGTTGCACTTCTTTAGGTAAACTAAATTGCTTTGACGGCTTTGATAAAGTGGTTGAGCTTCTGTAAAACTGGATCTGTGACTGTATGACTTCTAAGCTCATCAAGACATGTGGAAGAAGAATTTCCACTTCCATGACTTCAAAATCGAAGTGCTCATTCTCATGCTGTTCAGTGGTTAACATGGGCAATCTGGATAAAGTATCAGCAAGATAAAGAAGTCTGCCTTTCTTGTAAACAGTGAAATGATACTTTCGCAATCTCAGCATCATGCACTGCAATCTGGCTGGAGCTGTATGCACAGGCTTTCTCAAAATAGTGACTAGAAGTTGGTGGTCTGTTTCGATCTGGATAGGTCTACCATAAACATAATCATGGAACTTAGAACATGCAAACACAATTGCCAAAAGCTCTTTGTCTATCTGAGCATACTGCATTTCAGCTTGGATAAGAGTTCTGGATGCATAAGCAACAAGCTGACCCTCTTGTAGAATGACTGCACTTAGACCAAAATTCGAAGCAATGGGTATCTGGCTTGTGTATATCATAGTATCTGAGAGTAGGTGGACTGGCAATTCTCTGTTTCAGGACATCAAATGCTTTCTGGTGCTGTTCTAATCATGACCAAGATACATATTTGTGTTAGCTCTATGAGTGGTGCTGATATTTGACTCGTCTGGTATGAATTTGCCTAGGTAATTGACCATGCCAAGAAAACATTGCAGGGCTTGAACATTGCCTGGAGCTGACATCTCGAGAATGGCTGTTTGCTTAGATGGGTCTGGTCGTAAGCCTGAACTGGTAAACGAAACGACCAACATAAGTGACTTCTTGTACCCTGAATTTGCATTTCTGTGGATTGATCGTAAGATTCACCTGACGTGCCCTTTCCAGAACATTTCTGAGGTTTCTGTCATTCTCAGCTTCACCATTACCTCCTACTAGTGTGTAGTCTACTATAATAACACAAGGATGGATACCCAGAAAAAATTTGCTCCATTGCATGTTGAAAGACTTCACTTGCAGAATTTATCCCAAATGGCATTCTCATAAATCTGTACCTTACAAATGGAGTACTGAAAGTGGTTAGCAATGGGGATTTCTTGTCAAGCAAAATTTGCCAAAATTAACTCCCTGCATCTAAGACAGAAAAAAACAGTGGCATTTGGCATAAGAGCAGCACTTCTTCAACAGTATGTATTGGATGATGAGGTCTTTTCAGTGCCTTGTTTAAATCTCTTGGATCAACACATTCTGATGATATCTGAATTTTTCCTATGAGCTACCACTATGGAAGATACCCATTCAGTTGAAGTAGACGAATTGACTGGGCAAATCAGTTTGCTATGACTCTGTTCTGCATAGCTATGACTCTGTTCTGCATAGCTACTGGAACTTTCTGGGCTGGCCTGATAACTGGACTGACATCTAAGTCTAACTTCATGGAGTACACAACTGGAAGCTTCCCTAGTTTGTCTTTGAAAAGATCAGCATAGGTTAAAAAAAAAAAAAATAGACTGGGCAAAATTAGAATGCTTGTCATTTAACCTAACATGGTGGACTTCCTTGTTAAATGAAAACAGTCCCATTTTCAAATGTTCTCCGAGCCCTAATAATGACTGGATGTGCCTCTTGACCACATAAAATAAGTCACAGTTTTCCCAGCAGATTAACATGAAAACATTCCTGAGCCTTCAGTTTGAATCTCTTCACCACCATAAGCAACAAGCTTCGCACACTTTGCCAAATCAAGCCTTTCACCAGCACATACTCTATTAAATGTTTCTGCTGACACAACATTGCACTTTGAACCTGTGTCAGCTTTGAGCTCTACGGGTTTGGCATTTATCCAAACAGTAAAAAATACTTCATTCTTGGCCCATAAATCTACTGCATTGATTGTTTCATTAAGCACTGACACACATCAACATAAAAAGTATGAGACCCTACGCCATGACTTTCTAAAGTGAGTAACTTGTTTATTTGAATGTTCTCTTTTAGTAAAAGAATGCATGGCTTTTGATTTACATGATTCCATTTATTACATTTGTGGCATTGCTGACCAAAAGCTTAAGCATTTTGATCTTTTAGATTCATGACTGCTGCCGCAATTATGGCAGTTGGCAATGAAATTGGGTGTTGGCCCATGCTTTAAGTTTGCTGACTCACTATTATGCTTCACTGAGGCTGTGCGAACTCTGCAACGTGCTAGAAAGCTCTGGGGTTAGCTTGTGAGTGCTGCAGGGGCTACAGCTGTTGGCCATACCTCTCAACCTGAAAACATCAAAAATCTAGACAAAGGCCCATGAAAAATAGGTACAAATCTGTACACTGATTAACATAAAATTTGCATATATAATTATGTAATCCCACCCACTTCGATGGAATTGTGGGATATCACTATTCAAACGCAAACTGAAGAACAACCAAAATAAAGCACCAGACCCCCCCCCCACTAATCCCTTCAGCAGTATGTCTCCAGGTATGTACAAGCACCAAAATGAAACATTTCCCCAAGCGATCCATTCTCTCAGTGGCTTCAAGTATGCACAAGCATTCAAGCACCAAAATGAAACATTTCCCCCACCCCAGCGATCCATTCCCTTCAGTAGTTTTTCAAGTATGTACAACTTACAAGCACCAAAATGGAACATTTCCCCCAGTCATCCATTTCCTTCAGTAGTTTCAAGTATGTACACAAACACCAAAATGAAACATGTCCCCCAGAATCCCACACACTACACTAATCAGTATGTCTACAAGGGATGTCTGAATATTATTTTAGAAACACAGTGCAAGTACTTAACTGCAGCTCTTGTTTTCTGTTAAAAAAAAAAAATCAAACCCTGCTCCTTGCTTGGATAAACTACAACTGTATTTGAAGACATAAAGCAGCAAAATCGCCCCTTACACACTTTAAAACCACATGAGATACCAAAGGAGTTCTTTTTTAGTGTTCCTCAGACACATTTGCTCGGTTATCTCTAATCAAGATACAATGCAAAATCCTATTTGTTTTCAGAGATATTTTAAGCCATTGCTCTGTGGTTACAGGTTGGAAGAGAAACAACAGTACCCTTTCCTTCATGATCAAAAGCAGGTTCAATCAATATCTCATTAAAGGGAGACAAATGTACTGTACTGTACTATAAAACCCTTATAAGCTACTTTATAAACATACACACACATATACATCTACAGGCTACACATATAAATATATAAACACATTTTGACTAAGGTGCAATATTCCTTAATAACCCTGACGCAGAATCGAAAGTTGAAAAATCGAACGCTACCCGTCTAAAGATACTTAACTAAATTTAAACGCGCCTTTGTTATTTTCCATTAGTATAACTCGTTTTTTAAACATACTAAAAAAATTTTAGTTAAGCTTTAAGTTAAGCTTTTTAAGTTTGACTCAGTCTATTGCTGTTATCTTACTATTTTAAAGTGTTAAACAGAGAATTTAAAAAGCAACTTTTTTAGCATGATCTTTGCGAAATAGTTCCATGTTAAATCATTTTTGAGAATAAGCATATACGTGATGAACACGGAGATGTCCGTTAAACTTTTGGCTTTGTCTCATAAACGCAAAAACTAATTTAACAAAGCGAACTCTTTAAAATAGGAGACCTCTGCTTTGCTTCTGATGTACTGCTGCATGTGCGCGAGATCTTATCATCTAGCAGATTGGCCATGCAAGATGCCAAGCCGGGATTCAGAACCGCCGCTGATGCCATTTACATTATGAAGGGCAGTAATCTTTTCTAAAAAGTAACATCTTTATAAATAATATATGCAATAACCACTAATGGGTGTGGGTAGAATTAAATTACCGGTTGGCTTTGTTTGGTTGGTTTCTTCGACCATTCGACCAAACCACGCCAACCGTGCGGTAAATTTAACCCACAGCCAGGCGTTATTGCTATAATAATCTCTTATAAAGGCTTACAAGTTACAACACACCACCCACTCATGCAAAGGGCAGTGCAATAATTAAAATAAAGTTACAAACATTGTAGCAAAACTTATTTTCAACACAGCAGTTTTCTTTCCTGTCACAAGACTCTATCCCACATAAAAAAAAAGTGATTTCCTATAACATGCAGCCAGTACAAGCCATAAAATTATCCTGTAAAAGCAAACAAAAATTTGGGTTCTTCACTTTCAGATAAAAAATAAGGCTTTCAGCGACAACTGCAGCTGTTAGACTCAGAGGCATAACAAATGCAAATATTGTGGTGGCAAAAGGATACCATCTGGACCAACTTGTAGAGCACAGAATGGCCAAAGTGAAAGCAGCAGGTAACAAGGGTACAAGGTGCATGTATAAAGAATGATTCGGTACTACCACACAATATAGTCAGCGTCATCCCTGTTCTACGTTTGCCAACGTTTGGGTCACGTATTGTTTATAATGGCAGCCCTTGCTGTTGCAATATTTGAGAGGCCTATTTTATACACAATAGAACTAATGATTTACAGTTAACTGTTAGAACGGCTTGGCAGACATTAGTGTTTGAGCAATACTTCTGCAGTAGGCATGAGACAGGTCTGCTGCCGGGAGTACCTAGAGGGCACAGTGGGGGCAAACCACTATCAAACAATGCCTCACTAGGATAAAGAGGGTTAGAAATTTGTTTAGAAAATTACACGTCTTTGTCTTGCATTACCATTCCAAGTTACAAACTCAGTTGCAGCACCTGTTGCGTGTATTACCGTCAGACAAGTAAGACAATACAAGCCATTAGAAAGTACTATGAAAAAAAGCTGACTCCAAATCTGGATAACAAATGTGGCAAAAGAGGTTAGCATTTTTTTGTTCTACATTAACCATGAGAAGGTGCCTCTTAAAATAGAGTTAAGAGCCATAAAAAGCAAGGAAAAATAATGTGGTCAACCAAATAGTTAACCCTTATCACTATAAATTTAGGAAAAGGATCCTGTCAGCTTTGCCTACCCACTCTCACTCAGGTAGCACTTTCCACATCTAATTCTTCACTACCCCATATTCACATCGCTTGTCAAGCTTCCTGTAATCATACCCTGTTAGGACCATGCATGCCTCTTCACGGGAGTCACACTGACACAGCATTTACTGTTATCTGTTGCAATTCACCCCCAAAAAATACATACATAAGTAATGAAATACAGTCCACGGTTAGAAGACTGTTGTCTTGTGATATAAAGTCATGTAGACGTAGTGTATTATTACAGTTAACGTGGACAACAGATTAAAGCAGTGCATATGCAAACAAATGCAGTTAGCCCATAGTCATTCTGATACATTTGCCAATGCCTTTTGAAGGAAAAGCAGTCATCCTAGCTATAATAGCTGACAAATCATGGTAGTTGTGAACTTGCGAAATGAAACGTAATGTTACGTACCAAGGATGAACTGCAAGGTGCAAGGATGGCTGCTTTTTCTTTATAAGTATTAATTTCAGCCACCTGTATTACGATGCTGTATTACTGGACATTTGCCTCCTGATTCGTATTACGCTGCTGTATTACTGGACATTTGCCTCCTGATTCCATTAATACACAAGTAAATAAAACATACTGCTTGCAAAACTAAGTGAACAGCACATTGCAACTTGCAGTCTCACTGTCTTAAGTAACATATGCAGCCAGCATAGTACAATCCAATTCTTTTGCTGCAGTTTGTTTTTAGGTAATAATAAGCATACACATTTTTTTTTTTAAATAACTCACCTGGAGGATGAGCTGCCAGAAACAGAGAAAGTAATTTAATTTTATTATCCTGGCCTGTGGACACGAGTGAGTGCTGGGTGGAATCTGTAGGGGTTGAACTTAAATTGCTGTGCATAGCACCACTCGCTGCAGCTGTTATTTTCCTCCAAAACAAATTACAAAACAGTGTGTGAGATGAGTGAGTCTACAGGCAGTTTACCTCACAAAGCTGCTGAGGTCAGCATGCATGCCCCATGTTGATGACATTGTGAGATACTCATGATGACATCAGCCAACTAGTAAAAATAAATAAATAAATAATTGGGGAAATGCAAGGGGCCACTTGGAATTCGTGGCACTCCATTTTTTTGCTCTCAAAACCAGTAAATACATAGGTATTGGGTACGGTTAAGAGGTATGTTGCTGTCATGTGCTTGGGCCTGTTTCTCTTAACGAAGTACAAATCCACTGTAAAAAAAAGCCACAGAAATGTCCTTCTTAAAAAACTTTAATGAAACAGGATTGAGCGCTTTCATAAGACTATAACACAACTTCATCAGAATCCAAACTCTAACAACCTGATTCCCTTTAAATAAGAACAGTTAATCACCTGACCTAATTAATTCTTAAAGTTCTAGCACATTACCCCAAATATATATATATATATATATATATAAAATAAGATTATATAATTGTATTTACACCAAAAATTAAAATATAATACTGTTTAAATAGATATGTTAAACAATGTAAATATGTTAAATCTAAAATTCTTTACATATATTATAAAATCACACATAAAGTTCATACATAATAAGATTTTAACCTTAAAACACTAGCTATAGAAATGGATTTGTTAAGTCCGGGGGGGCCGTGGCATTTAACTTGAGTTGTCATAGCAACTCTTTATACTCTATTAAGTCACACCATGGTCCACCTCAATGCTGCTTAACAACAGTGTCCAAACCAACAAATAAAAAAAACATGATCAGGAAAATTCTTTTAGTGACAATAAAGGGAATTACTCATCTTCCTATTTTTATGTCATTCAAATGTTTGTATATTCTCTCCCTAAATTGACAAACAGTTTTTCCAACATAAAAGCTTGGCCACTTTTGACAAATAGCTAGATAAATCACCCCCGTCTGTTTTACAATTAAAATGCGAATTAATTCTTATTTCGATATTGTTAATCTTAACCTGATCAGTTTCCATTATACAAAAGAATGGACTACAACTCCCACATTTAAAAGTACCAATTTTTCTTGCACTATGAAACTCTTTACCTCTGTCATCAACCTCTAAAAAACTATTTAAACATCTGGCACACTTAGTAACAAAACTAGGTCTCTCACCCTATGTGTCCTTTAAACCTTCAAAACCCTGCAGAAAAGTAATAATCTGCCTAACCATTGGAAAATCCAATGTATAAGTAGTAATAAAAGAACACTTATATGTGTCACTACTATTGTTAGTGTGATCAGTATACATGTAATCAGTTTCGTGCATAATAGGTTTAATAGAGCCCCTATTCCTTCTCAAGAAAATTTCATCTTGAATTTGATGAATAACAATGTCAGGGTAACTTCTAGAAACAAACATTTTTTTTAATGTGTCGCACTCCCATTTAGAGGTTGATGACAGAGGTAAAGAGTTTCATAGTAGAAGAAAAATTGGTACTTTTAAATGTGGGAGCTGTAGTCAATGCTTTTGTATAATGGAAACTGATCAGGTTAAGGTTAACAATATTAAAATAAGAATTAATTCACATTTTAATTGTAAAACAGAGGGGGTGATTTATCTAACTATTTGTCAAAAGTGTCCAAGCTTTTATGTTGGAAAATCTGTTCGTCAATTTAGGGAGAGAATATACGAACATTTGAATGACATAAAAAATAGGAAGAGGAGTAATTCCCTTTATTGTCACTTAAAGAATTTTCCTGATCATGTTTTTTTATTTGTTGGTTTGGACACGGTTGTTAAGCAGCATTGGGGTGGACCATGGTGTGACTTAATAGAGTATAAATAGTTGCTATGGCAACTCAAGTTAAACGCCACGCCCCCCCCTGGACTTAACAAATCAATTTCTATAGCAAGTGTTTTAAGGTTAAAATCTTATTACGTATGAACTTTGTTATGGTGATTTTATAATATTTGTAAAGAATTTTAGATTTAGATTCAACATATTTACATTGTTTAACATATCTATATAAACAGTATTATATTTTAATTTTTGGTGTAAATACAATTATATAATCTTATTATATATATATTTATTTGGGGTAATGTGCTAGGACTTTAAGAATTAATTAGGTCAGGTGATTAACTGTTCTTATTTAAAGGGAATCAGGTTGTTAGAGTTTGGATTCTGATGAAGTTGTGTTATAGTCTTATGAAAGCGCTCAATCCTGTTTCATTAAAGTTTTTTTAAGAAGGACATTTCTGTGGCTTTTTTTTTCCAGTGGAGTTGTACTTCATTTGGTTATTGGTTGCCGCCCTTTATACCCGTTTCTCTTAACCACATGCTGAATGCTATCAACATAAGCTTTAGAAGTTACTGGAAATGTGCCTTTCCCATGTGCATATTTGTGTGCTTCTCTGCGAGCTCATATATCTGACAAATCTCAATGGCCTTACTCAAAGTTATATCACTGTCATAAAGCAAAATCTTTCTCACAACATCATCTTTAATACCACACACAAGTCTGTCTTTTATCAGCTCATCCCTTAAAATCACTAAATCTGCATGTTTTAGCCTTATTTCTCAAATCAGTTATATATGCTGCAAAAGTTTCACCAGGCTTTTGATCCCCTTGTGTAAAATAAGTGCCTCTCCATTGTAATGTTTGTCTGGGGGTTACACATCTCTAAATTTACATTTTAAGCACTCAGGCTCCTCCTTTGATTCAGCCGGTACAACAATATATGATGGTTTTCCCCTCTCCTGCAAAGATAGCAGGTGCATACACAAATGAATGTTCCCTTTCAATGGCTTCTGACCCAGCTAAATTAAGAAGAATAACTGCCTTTGTACGGTCATCTTTATCAGAAAATGAAGCCTGCGTGAAAATGTTTTACTCTTGTTCAAATACTTTCCAATTCTCTGCAATATTAATATCAAACACAAGGGCACTTGGTTTTCGAAAACCATCTGCCATGCTAACAAAGTATGCATAAACACACTCATAATATGGCCCTTGCAATTATATACAAATAAGCTTTATCATTGCAGCTTGCAATAACATTCAAATGCACAATAAACACTTCGAAATACTGTACTTTGTGAAATATGCTCTGAAATGGCTGTATTTTGTGAAATAACTTCACTGTAATACTGCACAAACATGCAAAAACTTCATACACCTCTGATAACTCAGCCTTATTTAATATGAAAAATATGTGGTTTGCGAAAAATGCAGTTGTTTCTTTTTATTTTATTCCTTTGATGAAAATCGGACTTTACTCCAAACATTTTCTATAGTTATTTGAATATTTTTTTAGCGATATCAGACAATCCAACTTATTTTAATATCGTTTAGAGCATTATGTATGCTTCATTTTACATTTTGCGAATAAGAAATAGTTTGAGCAAGTCTTAACATCTGAAATTCTTTTCAACCATGCCTCTTCTGACACCATGTTGCTCATCCGTCTATACACGGAAGACAAAGCAGGCATGGTAGTTTGTTTAGATGCCTTTTTACACAGAAACACATCAGGATGTATAGCAGCATCATCAAATATAAATTAACTGATTAACAGACAGACCTTACATACATAAATGCTTACATCTCAACAACGAACTACAAAATGGAAGTCAGACTTGCATGTGCTCAGTATTTACACACTTGTGCAAGCCCATGGATAGCTTCTTAAAGAGATACACACACACACACACACACACACACACACACACACACACACACACACACACACACACACACGAAGTAAAAGCTTGTTGTGTGATGGAATGTAGATGAGCATGTGTAGGAGAGGTTCAGATAATAGTCTTGTCAGCGTATTGTATGAGAGTTACTAGGGATGAGGAAGTGAAAAAGTTGTTTCTAAAAATGTTAAAGAGTAAAGGGCCAAGGATGGAACCTTGTGGGACTCCTATGTGTCTGTTAAGAAAGGGTGAGATGGTATTTATCCTTTTTACTGCCTGTTTTCGACTGGTAGCTATGAAACCACTGAAAGGTGGAAGTACAAGTCCTAGGTTAGAGAGCCTAGCCAGGACTAAGGTGTGTGAAACAGTGTCAAAGACTTTGAGAGGTCAAGAAATAATGCTGATTCAAAATTACCTGCATCTCTAGCCTTATTTACAGTCTTACTGAAGCACAGTAGGGCATATATGAGTTTCACCCAAGCATGTACCAAGTGTGTTGGATATGTACAATGTAGGAGCTTTAAGCACACTGTAGTGGATTATTTCCATGCTTATTGTTCATGGAATTATTGCATAACTCTATTTAATTTCATATTACATTGAGAGAAGCAGACTTCTTGGCCATAACTTTGATTTCCATCAACACCACCAAAAACTCGTGTTCAGCAGGTGACTCAGAATATTACAAAGACAGTAAGGTAATGCAGGAAGGGTTAAACAATGTATATTAGTTGCTTTCTGAAGGGAACTATGAACATAGAAGCAAGCATGTTGATGTTTACAGCTACACTAAGACACTGTCCATCAGTACATATTTTTCTTTCTGCCACTGCCAAAATGAGGAAGAGTTACTGGCAAAGCCTGATAGCTGATGCATTGTTCACAAAGTACAACACACTACACACCACTTCTACACATTTATCTTAGTAGGCATGGAACTTCTTTGTGAAGCTACCTGCCATGGCAACATCATGGGGCAGTGCTGCTATCAATGAGTTTTGAAACTCTGCCATAGAATTTAATGAGTTTAGTATTTTTTTAAATCCTTGAATTCCAGGATATTGCTGTTGGGAGGTTTAGAGATTTTAAAGGTGAAGGTTGCTTGTTTATGATCTGACTTAAAAGGAGGAGATACCAGATACTGCCAGACAAAGCTCCTCTGGAAAAATCCCCAGGGTCATCAAGTCCCGACTCCCTTGCTTTCCCTTAGAAATGGTTAAATAAATATCTGGGAAAGGAGGAGGATCAACTTTATGCCTTCCTCCATGGAATCTATGCTCAAATCTTGCAGCCTGGAAACATCTGGACAATTTTATCTCTGCTACCAAACACAGATCCACTGTATAAATCTCCAGGCAGGTAAACTAGGATGCTTTCTAATTATACTTTAACACTTTTATTAAATTCTCACTTAGGACACTGGCACACACACATTCTTCTTCATCACTTATTTCACAACCTTCTGTCCTCTATTATTTTTTTTTCTTATCTAGATTTTCTTCTTTCTACTACTTGTAAAATGCATTTTCTGTGTTCATTTTCTTCTTTTTCCTTACTGTTATTTTCATTTTAGCAATCCATCCATAAACATCCAACTCTGTTACATTTATACCACTTCAATTAACTTTTTTGCATCAATCCCATTTCCCCACAAATATAACATTTTTTTGTCATGGTTGATTATTAAATGTTCTTTTCCACAAATAAACATGTTTTGGGTTGTTCCCAGTATTTTATGACACCCCTATTCCCCTCCACATATGTCATGCTCGGTACATGTATATTTTTTCTCTTCATATTTTAACACAGTATTACAATCCCAGCCACCAGTCAATAAATCCCTTCTGTCATAAAATTTTGCAATGTCCAGCACTTCTTTGCATAACGTTTTCAAATGTCCTTTCAAAGTCTCTCTTTCTACTTCTGTTCAAAAATGTACATTCATTTTTTTTTGTTTGTTTCCATGTTAAATGAGTTTATCACAAACAATCCATGGCCTTACAGTCTTTTTTCATATTCTCCAAGAAAAATTTTCCATTGAAAAAACAGTCTCAAATATAAGGTCACAAAATGTCTCTAATAAGAACAAACACTCTATCTCGTGCTTTCACACACAAAGGAGCTATTAAAGTGTCACGCACTTTATACCTGTCAATTTCTGTATCTTCTTTACACTGAATCCTTACTGCATGTTTTTTTTATTTTCTTCTGACTGCTTTTCTACTACTCCACTTTGCTTTCTTTTACTTTCTCTGCATACATTTTTGTTTCAATCTCACCATTATTCTTTGGGATTTTTTCTGCATCCTCCTTTATTTTCCACATAATGTACCCCCAGAAAACATTTCCTTCATTTTCTGACTCACTCTGTACAACCATTTCTTTAACTCAAACATCCCACAACCATTCTAACTGGAGGGTTGTAATTATACAGCCGTCATTTGCTGACTCACCTCCATCAAACAGATTTCTTTGAAACATCTCCTCAGAATCCTTCACAAACTCTCCAGTCTTGATATTTGCTTTCTCCTGCATTTCTCACACATCATCTTCATCTCCTTCTCTCTCTCTCCATCTGTCTCCCTGTTTCTCTGGACTGTCTCTTTACCTGGCAAGGAAACAGAAAGTGCTCCTGCAAATCAGGTCCCACTCACAACAACGATGAGTAAGGAAAGTTCTCTAATACCCTGGACAAATTTCTCCTAGCAGTATAAATGCCAACTCAGTTCTCCCCTGAAAAGATGCCACTAGCCTAGTGCTACTAACCTGATTAACAAAGTATAAATAAAATAAAACAGAAGACGAAACAAATCATATTGACATTTTTAATTTTCATGTATCACTCATTACCTATGTTTTTTTTTCTTTTTTTTCAACAAATCATTCATGGCAATATGACATATTTCTCAATTCCTGCCTTCCCTTAAACCTCACTCCTCTCCAGAACATTATCCTGCATGTACAGCTTCCACAATTTCCATTTTTATGGAATCTGCTCCTTCCCTTTTCTAAAGATCCAAACTCCTGTTGTCTTCCTTACAATATTCAGTATTTCAAATACAGCTGGTTTAGATTATGTGTGTTAAGTGAAAGACCATATTTTTAGTCAAGTCTGGAACAGAAGCTGCTATTAAAAAAGGATAATTAGTAAGGCATATAACATATTGGTTGATAGCTATAAGATTCAGTCAGAGGAGGTTAGAAAGAACTGGGAAGAGATACTGGAAAGCCAATTTACAAAGCAGCAATAGGAGGCCATCTGCATGGCTACAAGTATGCAACAAAGTCCACAAGGTTTAGTATTTTTACTTGGAAGCAGAGGCAGATCATGTTCAAATGGGACCTAGACATGGTAATAGACTGCGTCTCCCACTCACAGCCATAGCAGTACCTCATTACTTGTCTGTTTTGTCCCAATTATTATAAAATACAGTTCAAAACTATCGATGTACGTATGGAGGGTTGTAATTATACATCCATCATTTGTTGACTCACCTCCATCAAACAGATTTATTTGAAACATCTCCTCAGAATCCTGCACACACTCTATAGTCTTGATATTTGCTTTCTCCTCCATTTCTCACACCTCTCCTTCATCTCCTTCTCTCTCCATCTGGCTCCCTGTTTGCTTCTTTACCTTTAAGATGATCACTAGATATTTACATTTTAATTTAAAACTAGTATTAAACATTTTTCAGCAAAAATAAAGAACCTTTTGATAAGCCACAAACACACACACTGAAAACAGGCCGCAAGAGCAGCAGTAAACATCTATTCTTTCGAAACTCATATTTACTGAAAATGTATCTGGCAACCCATTACACTTCAAGAGACATACTGGGATTTGTAGATAAAATGCATACAGTGAAGCACTAATAAGCGGCTATGTGAAGAGTGCAGAAATTCAAAAGTCAAATGTGTAACATTTGTTAACAGTTTGGTACAGCTCCTTTTCAGTGGCAGACCAGGAGCACTCTCTGGTGAAGTGACTTTGTCAAAGTCACACAAAAGATAAAGGAAGGCTGACGGAATCAAACCCTGCATTACCATTACAGGAAGCAGTTCATTAACAACTCAGAGGTTTACTCATCTGAACTAAGTAACAGACAAACTGCTGCAGCCCAACACAATAAATTTCGCAGCCATGTACCAACAAAAAAAGTAAAATTAAAAACTGCAGTCCTAGCATTAAACTGGCTGATTTCATACTGTCCCAGAACCATCCAAGAAAACCAAGGATCCTACTCCAAAGAATTTGACTGATATGATGCTCTTGCTTATTACAACAGATTCCTTCTTTAACACTATAAATATGCAGGAGATATTTACAGAGACACCAACCTAAATTTGACTGCAAACACTTAGATGTTCGATTCCGATTAAATGAAGGAACAAAAAAATTATGACAGAGAATTGTATTTCTGCTCACTGCTGTGAGACACATACAGTGCAGCCTACTGCATTTCCATTCCCTCTGAACTGCTTAGCTTAAAACGCAGAGACAGACACTTAGAAATCAGTAACTGATGTTAAATATTACTTTTGTATACCTAGAAAGTTGTTTGAATAACTAGCTTTGCATTAGCATGCATTTTCTCACAGATAAAAAGTTGGTTTACCTGGAACATGGAACAATATTTTCATTATTGTCTGCATGTATTTTCTTAATAAAAAGCTGTTCAGATGTTACAAGTACTAAATACACACACACACACACACACACACACACACACACACACACACACACACACACACACACACACACTCTTACTGCTTGGAGAGTGGTCTAGAGAACTCCTTTTGGGCTCATCCACAGTATGATAGGCATCACCCTCACACAGCCAAAGGCACTCTTGCTTCTGGATATAATATCCAACTCAATGTGAAACAAATATATGAGGATTTGACCAGATAGCTGCAGCACAAACATCTTCATAGGTTCATAGGTGTGTACTAGGCTAATGGCCTTGGGGCCTTTACAAGCCTAGCCATAGGATTACCTGGGCATAGTGCCACCCGACCTTAGTTCCCAGTGCCTCTGTCAAGTACAACCATTGGAGTTATCCCCGGGGTGAATTTTCTGTTTCCCATCCACTCATCAATATTTCTCTTGAAGAGGGTCAGCGAGGTGCTCTGCTTGACATGTATGGGAAATCTATTCCATAGCATGGGCAGTTTCTGGGTTATGAACTTGTCTCTCCAGCATGTTCTTTTAATTGTGGTAATGAGGTTGAGGTCTCTGGAGCGTGTGGTGTGGAGGGATTGGCATTTCTTTAGATGTAGCATTTCTAACAGAGCTGAGTCAGACATGGCTTTGTAAGTCAATTGAAACCCTAGGGAAAAAGTTTGAGAAGTAGCCACAGACCTTGTAAAATGAGCCTTAACAGAACCTGGCAAGGGTAAGATTTTGGCTGAATAGACAAAGGAAATACAGTCTCTCAACCATCTAGACAGAGTAATCTTCATAATGGATTTTCCTTTCTTTCCCTCAGCAAAGGATACAAACTGCTCAGATTCCCTACGGATTTGGTTCAAAGTAGAAACGTAATTGCCTATGTAGATCCATGCAAATGAAGGATGTACTCTTTCTTCCGGTAATTGGGGAAAAAGACAGAAGACTGACAGACTGATTAATGTTCCCCCTCGGTGACTACCTTAGGAAAAAGGATGGGTTCATACGCAAGAATTTAGAAGAAAGAGCTTGAAGTTTGGACACTCTTTTAGCAGAGGTGATAGCCACTAGAAAAAGGGTCTTCCAAGACAGAAACTTTTATTCAACTGTAGCAGCTGGTTCAGAGGATGAACTAATGCTTGCAGAACTATAGTCAGGTCCCGCATGGAGGGGTAGGGTCTTTGACCAGTGGGCGAAGCAAAAAGGTACCTTTATGGAAGGATTTACAAAGGTTAGATGATGCCAGGGAGGAAGAATATAGGCCTAAAAGAAAATTGTAAATAGCTGTGAGCTGGACCTTAACGGTGGAGTAGCTAGTGCTACTGTGGAAGAGGGATGTCAAAAACTTCAAAACAACCACAATAGGAGCAGTCAAAGGGTCTACCTGTTTCTGATGTGCCCAAATGGAGAACGTTTTCCATTTATTTTTTTAAAGCCTGCAGGTTGAAGACCTAAGGGAGAGGATCAGAATTCTCTGGACAGTGGAAGAAAGCCCGGGAAATCTTGCCATCATCGGAACTGGAGAAACCATGTGATTAGCTTCAAGCTCTGAAGGTCTGGGTGGGGATGTCCTGACGGGTGAGACAGAAGATCTGGAATCGGCTCCAACCTCAATGGCGGGCATATCAGGTAAGACCAAAGAAAGGTGAACTAGGTTTGTTGGGGCCAGAAGGGGACAATGAGGATTACCGTCAATCTGAGAGCCTTCTGTAACAACTTGGGAATTAATGGCAGATGACAGAAGGCATAGAGAAGACCTGGAGGCCAAGCATGGACTACAGCGTCTCTGGTTGACCGTCCCTGAGAAGTGATCAAGGCAAAATGCTTGCTGCATTTGTTGTTGGGAGGGGATGAAAACAGATCATACCAAAGTTGACCCCATTTCCAAAAGATCAAATCTGCTGTGGATTGAGTTAAACACCACTCATGAGGCACCAGCAACACTCTGCTGAGCCTATCCGCTAATATGCTGGACTCTCCCGGGATGTGCATTGCTATCAAAGTGGTTGGTAGAGATCGCCCACTGCCACATCCTCGCTGATTCTGAACATGAGGGGTAGGAACTGGCTCCCCCCATTTTTTGATGTACCAAACCACAGACATAGTCTGTTTGTATCACAATAATCCATGAAGAAAGAAGGCCGTGAAGAGTTTGCAATGCTGGAAGAACCTCCCTTATCTCCAGTACATTGATATGCAAGTTGGTCTCCTGTGGCGTTCACATGCCTTGAACTGTCCGACCTACAAATCCCTGCCCCACCCCATCTGGGAGTCATCAGTGGTCACCGTGGCATTTGGGGGAGGAAGGATGAATGACCATCCTTGAGAAGCATCTGTGGAGTGAAGCCACCAAAGCAGAGAATCCTTGCATACTTGGGAGAGTTTGATGGGGAAATTCAAGGGATTTCTGTGAAGAGACAACTGGACTACTAACATCCATTGCAGGATCCGCATGTTTAAGTGAGTAGTAAGTAGAAGAGTTATAGTGGCCGCCATAGAATCCAACTCCCTGAGAATCAGGTTAGATGGAGGAGTTGAGATGACAGAACTTCCCTGAAGTCTTAAGTTTGCAATCCCCTCCATAGTTGGAAAGGCTTGGGATACCCTTGTGTCCATATGCGCTCCAATGAAATTTATAACCTGAGCTGGTTGCAGGTGAGATTTCTGAATACTGACACTGATTCCTAGGAGTGGAGCCAGATGTAAAAGAAGCCAGTCATACATATATTGAAATATCTGGAAACCGTGCAGCCTGAGGCGTGCTGCCACCACTGCCAAACATTTGGTGAACACTCTAGGGTCTGTGGTGAGGCCAAATGGGAGTGATCTGAATTGGTAGTGACTGGCTCCCAGCCTGAAACATAGATATTGCCTGGAGCGGCCATCCATCTTTATGTGGTAATACATGTCCTTCAGGTCTAAAAATTACATCCAATCGTTCATCCTCAAAAAAGGTAAGATGGACTGAATTGTGACCATCCTGAACTTCTTGTGCTTCACCAACTTCTTCAAGGTGGTCAAATCCAGAATTGGCTGCAAGTCCCCTGTTTTTGGGCACTACAAAGAATCTGGAGTAAACATCCAATACAAACTGATCAGGGGGGACCTTTTGAATGACTCTTTTGTCTAGTAGTTTTAAATTTTTTAAGGCCGCATCCTACCTCTGACTGGGTGGAACATCGGGGAGGCGATTTTTTTTTTGGGAATTTCTAAAAAGGGACTGTAATATCCACTGGATACAATCCTTAACACTAAGCAATTGTTTGTGATGGCCTCCCAGGCTGCTAGGTGCAGGAAGAACCCCCCCCCCCCCAAAATGCCTCCAGGGGAAAGCAGCCAAGCAACCATTCAGGAGTGCTGGAAGGGTTGGGTCTGAGAAAGTTTCCCATGACCCTTGGTTTTGTGGAACCCTTTTGTCACTTGAGCGGCATCTTCCATTCTGGTTGTTCTCCACTCGGCCCCTGGGGGAAAATCTGCCTGTGCATCTTGAAAATGATCCTTCTACTTACAAAACCATATCTTCTTACTCCCAAGCTGGTTCCTGGAAAATGACATTTGTGGGGTAGAAAAATGGATCCTGATGGCAGACAGGGTCTTTCCGTCCTTTTCCCTGTGGGAGAGTGTGCCACGAAGTGGGTGTTGATAAAGAACTATTTTAAGGGTTCCACAAAGTCACACAACCTTGTCTAGACATGGGGCCTTATGGCAATGCCAGAACTAGCCACCCTTGTACTACCCTCTGCATCATGGGATATCAGCCTCATGCACGCATTAGCCAGTGATTGAAGGGTGGCCAGTCTGGAGGAAGAGATCCTCAGCAGATATGGATCCTGGGGACAAGCTAGAAGTTCCTTCACCAGATTCCTTTGTAGCCTTGAGAAATGTAATAAGTAACTTAATGCCCTTAAGGTTAACATGGAAGAAGCATAAGCCCTTTTCCCAAATATGTCCAACTTCTCTATTGGGAGGGTGGATAGAAGAGCTCTTTTGTATGAGCTCTTTCTTAGTGGCTGCCGCGACAACCGCACCATCTACCAAGATCCCATTGGTCCAAAAGGGCACTCAAAATCTTATCTGCCCACTTGGGGATCGATTCTACCGTATCCAGCTCCATCCATGCCCCAGTTGACACTAACTCGACAGTGGGTCAACAGCGGGAGACACCCAGGTAGTAGATGGGCCAGAACTGAAAGCCTTCCACAGAAATGATTCCTCCAAGGAAGGGTTTTGGGCAGACCCAACACCTTTCTGGCATAGGATTTCTACAATGTCTCCAAAGGAGACTTTGTCAGGTGGTGACCTGAGGGACCCTTCTTCTTACTCAAAATCTTTGTCTGTGGTGAGGGATTCCTCAGGGGAATCCAGGTGCCCCCTCTTACACAACCTCTTCGGGGGACCTTCTACATGGGATGCTCCAGGGAGGTGTCGGACGACTCTTGAGGATCCACAGAAGGGAGGTTGTGGAGGCTTTCCGGGCCTGGCTGACCACATGGTAGACTTGAGGCCTCAGGCACCAGACCACAGTGGGGAGGTTCCAAGGAAGTGTGAGATGAGGCTCTCGCAGGGTCAAAAAGAACCTTCTCCACCACCTCAAAAGCAGAAGGGCTCTAACCCTCTGAAATAAGCTCTTGGGGCTGAAGCCACTGAAGCAGATGCCTGCGAGGGGGCCCAAGCCTCCTACTCTGATGGGGGAGTCAGAGGTGAGCAGTCAAAAGCCAATGCACCGAGGGGGAGAGATGGCTCAGAAAACTTTGGAGTCGATGTCAAGCCACCAGAGGCAAACTCAAAGTTGCGGCTCCAAGACATTCTCTGAATCAACACGGTTGGGGCAGAGTGCTTCTAGGAAACAGTTGCAGCTCCAATACCCTGGCACCAGAGACAAACAGAACCAAGGGCTCTGACACCGAAGGATGGGTCGGAGAAGGAGCTACTGGTCAGAATGGAAAACCCTCATGGATCCAGATGCAGATGGAACAGACACAAGCCCCAGCTGGATCTGGGCCTCAAGGAACTGCCTCATCAGTCTGCCCACATCCTTGGAGGTAAGACTTCGGGAAGAAGCAGAGGAGGGGGTCTTGGAGATCTCCTGGACGAACGGAAGGGAGACCTCCTAGACAGTCTGGTCAGTGCAGAGCTGGGAGCCAAAACAGAAGCCAGAACTGCCACAGGCATTACACTAGGCCCCGAAGCCAAAGTAGATGATCGGAGCAGAGGGGAGGAGATAGGAGCTGAGGACCCCAGAATAGAATGGGTCAGCTCCAAGACTCTTGGAACCTTCCTATGCGGCTCCAAGGAGGACTCGTGGGTGAGCATTTCCTGCTCTCCCAGACCTCCCAGGACTTTTTGGAGTGGAGTTGAGCCCCTGAAGTGGAAGGAACATACAAAGAGGAGGAAGGAGGGAGCAAACCTTTAAGGATAAATTTGCTCCTCCTATCCACCAAAGCCCTAGGGTGAAACATTTTGCACACCTCACAGTGGGCTTCCAGGTGTGTAGGCCCAAGGCAATACATGCACTCCCTGTCGGACATCAGACAGTGGGATCTTATGCCCACAGGAAGTGCATTTCTTGCAACCAAGGGGTTTCTGATCAGCCACGATGAAGACAGAAAGAGGAGTTGACAGACAAAAATGGCTTTTAGAAAGAGGGAAAAGAAAAACATGGTGAGAGAAACCCGCCATAGAATGAAGTGCAAGTGATGTGCACTGTATCTTTAAGAAGCATGCTAAGACTATGTGCACATATAAAATCCCACACATGTGCACTCCATGGGGCCATTTTGTAAGGGCAGCCACAGTGATAGTTGCAGAAACGCAGTTATTAGTCTGTATACAAGTTAAAGTCAATGACCTTAAGTAATTGTTTGTATAAAATAAAGCTGCTCGAACAGAACCCATGAAGAGTCTTCTATTGTATCCGGAATGGGAGAGCGACATGGTGTCAGAATCGGAATCGAAGAGAATAAAATCCGGTGCCATGAGGTGCAGAGATGACAGTGAAAAGCACAAACAGAGCAAGAAAAGAATCAAAGGTAATGAGAAGTAACACAGACTGTTTACTTGATAGAACTTGATAGACAAGAGAAAATGGGGCATTACAAGGGTACGAACCGCACTATTAAGCAAGTGGAAAGCATGAAAAGTTTATTAGCTATAAGGAAATGTTTAAAATAAATGTATTTGATGGAACAATTAACAGTAAAGCTAAACGAGCATGTTTAAAGATAAAACAAGCATATATAAAGCAAACAGAGTGTGTTTCAGGCAAAACTGGGCGTGTTTAGAGTAAAACGAGTACAAGAAAATTACACTGGGCATGAAAAGGGCTTAAACGAGCAAAATGAATATAATAAGGGCAAAAAGGTCACACTAAGCAGAAATAAAGCAAGGCGACTATGTGTTTTGGCAAAGTGCTATGTTTTGGCAGAACTAAGACTTTGTATTGTATCAAGGGCATAACTAAACTTATTCAAAGTAGCTTAAAGTATGCAAAAGTGCTTACAGTGTGTGCTTATTACTGTTTTGAAAAGTTTACTGTGTGCAAAGTACAACTATTTCGTAAAATACAGTCAAAGTATACCCATTTTGAAAAGTTTCTTGTGATGGGTGTGTCTATTCACAAACTGTCGCCATTATAGAGTGTTTCTTGCACTGTAGAGAACTGCCTAGTAAGGTACTGCCATTTTGGGGACATTTCAGTGTGCTGTATGTAGTTATTCACAAAGTGTAATTACTTCGAAAAGATATTCCCCAGGATTCACGAAGCCTCCATGTAAGAGTTATAACTCTTACACGGAGGCTGCAGTTAAACGGAGTGATGTCAGCATGCTTTGCATATTCATGAGAGCATGCTGAATCACACCTAATTCTAACACGGTCCGTGTAAGACAGTAGGGGGCGTGTCCGTAAGCTGAGCCCTGCAAGCGGACACGCCCCCAAAAGTGTAAAAGTGCCCAAAGTAAACACCCACAACAGAGTCCACGGAAATGTGAATAAACACAACACATGCCCCCACAGACTATGAACATAAAATATATATAAATGAACATGTTATATATTTTTTTTAAATTGTAAAGATGTTTAACCGTGAGTGCTTTCGTTTGCTGGCGTGCCAGCACAGCTACAGTTAGCAGTCAGTGGGAAAGCATATAAGAACTAAATATGCAAAATAAGCCAGGAAGCAATAGCGTAGCGGTAGAGATGTTGGCTGAAGAGCAGGCATTCATGGTTCGAGCCCCCACAACACCAATTTTTTTTTTTTTCAAAATAAGCAGGAAACAAGTCCCTGACAAATATGTACACATAAAACCACAATTTATGTAAAATGTAATGAAATAGCCCATTTATATTGAAGACATGTGAGGTAACAAAAGAAGAAAAAATGCCAGATGTGCTCATAGCTGAGCTACAGTTTAACAGAGTGAGTGCATGTGCCCGTAGATGAGCAGTGGTTTAACTGGCGCAAAATGAGTGCCCGTAACTGAGCAGTGGTCTAACACACTAAATCTATGTGCCCCTAACTGAGCTGAGCATAATATGCGTGCCGATAGCCAAATCAGGCTTTAAGCAGCATACCCCGTTTGCGCGGAGCTGCGCACCGCGCAAACAAGCTAACCGACGGGCAACGTTGAGCAAGCCGTATCAAAACTGCCTTTACACAGACACACCCCTCAGCATGTCTAGACAGTCATGAAAAATAAAAAACAGTGGCCAGGTTCGAACCCAGGATACTATACACCATAATCAAGGTACAGAACCACTAAGCCATGATAGCAGTACCTTTAAATGCAATAATAGGTAATATATAGGAATGAATACAAACTAGAGCATGACAATGCAGGTTTACTGAAGTTGATACAATTCCAAAATGGCCAATCACAGATATGTGCGGGAAAAACGGACTATATAAGCCCCATAGGCGGGAATACACAGCATAAGCGATTGTAGAACTGACCTGCAGGCAGAATGACAGGAGTAGGAGAGGGTAGTCGCTTTCGAGCACAGAGTGGGGTGTTGAGGAGTCCAGGTACATGGCCTGGCTCCTAGTCCATAATCATGAGGCCCAACTCATGCAGGGCCAGGTCCTCTGGGGAGCATACAGGGCTGAGGCGTGGGAGCGGTTGGCTCATGATCTCACCAGTGCCACAGGGATTCCAAGGACTAGTGAGCAGGTCCGTCACCACCATGTGGACCTGAAGAGATGCAAGCAGGACCAACTGAACCTTTGGATCCAGGAGGCCCGGCAAACACCCAATGCCCCACTACTGAGTAAGTAACATTTAATTATGTATGTAAGAAATTAAACTAGCTGATATTATGGAGATGTGTATTCCAATATTACTTCATTTATATTACAGCTGCAGGTATCTGTTCTGTGAACCGCAGAGCCTATGGCGATAGGCTGGTGCGGTTGCGCCACCAGGCAGGTCAGTAATCCACTACCAGTAACTGTAAAGAAATATAAAAGTATGACAGTCAGCAAAAGAGTGCAGTGTAGTCAGTAAGGAATAAAATCTGCAAGTAACAGAGTGAAAGTGTATGCAAGTATTGCTTGATTACAAAAGTGTGTTTCAGCCTGTAAGTTTAACCTAAACATGAAACTGTCCGACATATATTCTGAAATAAAAATGTCCTGCCTGTAAGAAAATAGTACACAACCTGCAGCAGGCTGAAAAGTATAGCTGCAGAAGATGATGAAATCACATGTGTGAAATATACTCCTGTGGAAATACTGAAACATGACAGAAGTGAGACTGCTGGAAAGGATTGTAATCACTACTGGTAAAACATGTCAATAAAGCCTAGAAGTACCATCCTGAATAGTAAAATGAAAGCAAGTGAGAGAGTGTGAGAAAGTGTCATGAATCCAGCAATACAGTAGTAATAACCCCTGAATAAAGTATACTGCAGTCAAGACAGAATGAAATGCATGTGAGATTCAAAACCAAACAACAAAATCTGTTCAAAGTGTTGCTGCATCTGGAATGTGTATCCCAAAATCTGGATATGTTGCTCTCAGTCTGCAATATGCAGATAGGATGTTTGTCTGATATACCAAACATCCACACTTGTCTACAGCTATATAAAGCAAATGTAGCAGGATGATGTAGCTGAACAAAGGCAGATATGAATGTGTATGAAGAACCATAAAATGTATATTGATGTTGCAGTAACAGTCCTATCACCAAGTTGAAATAGTTATCATATAGGAAACTGTAGTTAGAACAGTAGTGTGTATATAACTGTAGCTATTAGAAATGTACAGCATATGTATTGTTATTTGAAGGTGTTAATATTACTTTCTTCACCCCACCCTATAACCACATATAACCCATTCCACGTGAAAATGGTATGTGCAATCACAATTAACACCCCTGTACATTTGTCCTGTTGGGTCATATATATTTGCATGTCTGTTGATGCATCTGCCCTGTTCATACATCCACACCTGATGGCCTGTTGCCGTCAATTAACCCTGCATGTTGTTGGACTGTGTATTTCTGTTCAAATTATGCATGTGTTATGCACGCTGTTCAATGGTGTGAATATCTGGGTGTTTGGTTAATGGGAATACTAATGCATGCTGTTACAACTAATTGTGAATGGTATTATATGTCACTAACCCAAACTGTCATGACATAATGCAAAACATAGGACGACAGGGAAGGCGGGTTCCAGCAGACCCACCTCTTCCACCTCAGCTGGCTAGTGCACCTGGCACTAGTGCCGAGTCCGGACCCTCCTCCAGTGGCCCTGTGCCACCTGCGGGTGGAAGCGCTGCAGGGGATGGGGCTCGCCCCCCCTCTGCAAGTGTGGCCGGAGGAGAACCACCACTCACCCTCCATAGCGTCCGGACTGTGGTGCGTAGAGAGATTCGGGACTTTGTTCTTGAGCCCCTATGCCAGCTCGAGGCACGGGTGGTGCAACTAACGGGCATGCCTGTTGCCCCACCTACACAGCCCCCAGCACAGCCCCGTCCTGGGCAGTGAAGGAACAGTGGCAACTGCCTATGGGTGGGGATATCAGTTCCACTGTTGCCATCTGTGGGCTCATGGGCTCTGGATATCCAAACCTCCGTCCCCGTCAATTGCGTAACCCCCCCATGTGTCATACACCGCCCCTGTATGCGTCTTGTTTGTCTTGTCTGTTTACCTACCCAACCTACCTCCCCAGCTGTACCGACTTCCTTCACCTGACATACTACTCTCACCTGAAAAAAAAAAAAAAGGGCACTCTGTACCCACAAAAAAATTATGCCCCATACATAGCTGCCCATTCCGCACATGTCTGCTGGACATGGAACCTATCAATTACAATTGGCTGTACAAGTATTATTGTTGTCCTGACACCTCTCTGAGGGGTGGAAGATTTCAAATGTCACACCAAATTACATACATATGCACAGCTGTTGCTGATGAAGAAATGGGCAGCTATGGGCATTACCTACATCCCTCCTGCACATCCCAAGCTCGTTTCCCTACTGTCTTACCCTCTTTGTGACCCCTTTTTCACCACTTTTTTCACCACTTTCCTATCTCCCCATTTTCTTTTCTTTCAAAGAAAATAGCACGGGTGTGCGCAAGAGTAAGCACGTTTAAGCGGTTGTAAGCGGGTGTGCGCGGAGCTAACCGCCAGTGCGCATATGTGAGCTCCGCACAAACCAGCGCTAATCCAGTTACAACTGCTTAAAAGTGCCTTAGTCACTTTGATTGACAGGTCCTGTACTCAGCTCAAAAGCAAAATAAAATCCCACTGTGAGTCCCGAACCCAGGACCTTGGAAACAGTAGTCTGCATGACTTACCACTAAGCCATGACTCTTATACAAGAACATTGTGCTAAAATAAATATATCATGTAATAGTAGGAATGAATGTAAAGGAAATATAGATGTGTAGTACACAAAGCATGCCATTTAGAATTACTATCAAAACTAGTGGATTTCCATAATAGTAGTGTGTGAAAAGAAACAGCCATGCTAGTTGGAAGCTAGTAGGTAATAATGTCACTATAGCACCTTGCAAGCCACACACATACTCACAGCAGGATAAGGACTGCCCATACCCCACAACCTCTTACAGGAACACATCTGGACCAAGTAATAAAATATGTGGAGCAAAGGCCCAAAACCAGGGACACATTACAAATAATGTTACAACAAACGCAGACAGTTCAGAGAGTAACAGGGTCTGCACTTTGTGGGATGTTTGGAAGGGTATGCAGTCTGAAACTTGAATGTTTGTCACCATATTCTGACTTGAGCCCAGAGTGACTTGCCAGAAAAAGGTGTGCATGAGATATTGACCAAAATATGAGGCAGAAATGTGGACAACCTGCAAATATCTGTACACATGAGGGTTCTGACTCCACCATATTTAAATAGTTAAGAGCCTAGACATAGCAACAGTGAATGACTTACAGGGATGCCCCACAGACCCCATGTGAAATGTACAAACAGTAGGCAGAAAGGTGAAACACATGCAATGGTAACTATGGAGTCCTGAAAGTATTCATCACTTGCATGGCAGAAAAAGTCTAGTAATACATATGCTCATGCTAACCCACAGTCACAACTGCAGCATACCAGACATTTTAATGGGTGTACCCCACTGATATGTACCATTCCATGAGGCACATAACAGATGAACCTGAAAGTCTCTGGGGTCTGCTCAGCAGCATTCTCAAATACCCTAATAGATGTCAAGGCCCACACCATGGCCAGACCACACTGCATGCTGCAACACCCTAGCAGATATAGCAAGCATTCCAAGGTGTGAATGTACATGGAAAATAGGAAAGCTACAGCAGCACACTACAGTCAAGACACCTAGCAGGCATAGACGTAGTGAATGTAAAGGGCAACTATTGAAGCCTTAGCAACAAAGTGCAAGCAAAAGTGAAAGGAAAGCACACACACACACACATTAACAGTAGTAGTAGTTGTAGGTGTCAGTGTACATACACAGTTAGTACAGGAAACTGGAGAAATGAATGGAGGAATGTTAATCTACAACACACCTGGAAATATGAGAGAGATACCAACCTTTACACTCACAGAACATTGTCCACAGCATAACAGCATGGTCCCTGCCCTTAAAATCTGAAAGGGCTACGCCCATCTCACATACCTTTTTATAGCACTGTTCTGAAATCACAGTGAGAACTGCAATCAGTACACAACTGGCTGCATGCAATTAGCAAATGCTGGCTAACAATTGGTGCAGAGGCCATCACATGGGCATATGCAGATACCTACAAAAGTATGCTGTACTCCCAGTCCACACATGCAATCCTTTCATTGCACCCTGAGAAGGACGTGAGTGACAGTCAGACAGAGAGAGACAGAGACAGAGAAAATTGCAATTAAGCAGACACAAACAAATTGTTCAGCAACAGCTACCTGAAAGCTGACAACTGGGAAGTGGAGCAGCAGGACAGAGAACCAGACGGCAACACAAGCAGCTGTGACAAACACAGGTAATGTAAAGTAATACTATAAAGGTCTACATACTGTGAATCCTCCATATGTGTCATTGGTCTGTATCCATATGTATATGAAGATGTGTAAAGGGCAGGGGACATACAGCAACTATCAGTGAAGGCTGTACATACATTTGTATGTGAGAGCATCTATGTGCACATATCAATGTTGGTTGATTGTAGGTTGTAGTGCCATGTACAAAGTAGGTTTCACAGTTATGTATGTTTAGCAGTATGTTAGTGTGTGTATACAGTATGGTAGACAAATATGTTGATATACCTGTCTAACATATGGATACGTATGTATGTCAACATATGTATGTGTGTATATATATATATATATATATATATATATATATATATATATATGTATACATACATAGAGAGAGAGATGTAGGAATACATAGACAGATGTAGATAGAATATTGTACAAACATAGCTATGTAATGCACACATACAGATATAGATATATGTAGATACATATACACAGACAGACTGATCTGACTATCTACAGGTATGACTGTATATGACGACCTGCAACACAGCCTGTCCCACCCCCTCTGTCACTCACACCCCCTCTGTGCCCCCCCTCCACATCTATAGCAATATATGTACATCAATATATATACATACAAAGAGAGAGAGATGTAGGAATACATAGACAGATGTAGATAGAATATTGTACAAACATATCTATGTAATGCACACATACAGATATAGATATATGTAGATACATATACATAGACAGACTGATCTGACTATCTACAGGTATGACTGTATATGACGACCTGCAACACAGCCTGTCCCACCCCCTGTATCACTCACACCCCCCTCTGTGCCCCCCCTCCACATCTATAGCAATATATGTACATCAATATATATATATATATATATATATATATATGTGTATATGTATACGGACACATATATATATATATATATATATACATATATATATATATATATATATATATACACATATATATATATATATATATATATATATATACACACATATATATATATATATATATATATATATATACACATATATATATATATATATATATATATATATATATATATATATATATACATATATATATATATATACATATATATATATATATATATATATATATATATATATATATATATATATATATATATATATATATATATATATACATATATATATATATATATATACATATATATATATATATATATATATATATATAGAGAGAGAGAGAGAGATGTATATAAATTCTGAGTGAGACACATGTGTACAGATGTATTGCAACAGGTGCCTGGTGACAAAGGCATGGAGTGAACACCAGTGTCAAAACCGGAGTACCATACCACATTCCAGATCACCTACACCAGTAACCACCAGATATGTGATTGGCTGCCCACCACTGCATGTGTCAGGGGTGAACAGGGTCATAAATGTGTACAATAGTGGCCCCAATGATATTCACAGTGGCACACTATCCCTGGAATACCTGCACATGGTATGTGTCAGCGGACATGGTATGTCAGCTATGGACATGTAGGTCGGTGTACCCCTCCACACCACATAATGGATGCCATGTTATGGACCTCACATGACAGCTGCAGATATGGAGACGGACACAGTGACATGTACAACACTGTGACAATGCACTCAAACACATTACCAATGCACAGTGACTGACAACACCACAGAGTACACATATAATACCCACATAGAGGTTATCACTCCCGGATTTACATATGTAAGTCACACCCATGACAGATGTCCAACAACCATAGTAACACCTCACACCATCCACAACCTAAATGTCTGCTGTGTGTCGTCCGTGCCACTGCAATAGAGTGCACATGTGGAGGTAAGAGTTCCTACCCACAGATTAGACATACCCTGCAATAAACCACACAGTGTTAAGAAGCAAGACTCCCCATGAGTACATGTCACACATACCCCTGCTGAATGTTAGTCAGATAGGTAATATGCCATATGAGTCACCCTGTGTAACTGTGTGACAGCAGCAGGTACTATCACACCACGTGTCACAATGGTTAGGGTAGCAAAACAGTACACTGCTGTAGTCCCAGGGGCAATAGCATATTGTATAGTATTGTATTGTAATGTATTGTGTTGTATTGTATTGGTATGTTGAAGTGCCTCCTTCGTGGAGTGGAACCACTGCTGCTGTGCGCCAGTGTACAGGTACAAATCCTGTAGTCAGGCTAGTGTTACATAGCACTTCCATATGTGTGTTTAGCTCCTGCCAGAGTTTATGTAGCATGCAACTGGGGATACCATCAGGTCCCATTCATGTTGTGTATTCTGCTGTCCTGAGGGTGGCTCTCACCTGGACATCTGTGATGACAAGGAGGTTACAGTCAGCTGGGATAACTATGTCTTATTTTGGGGGAGAGGGCGGGGTGACACCTGCACTGAACCTGTTTGCCACAATGTTGTCAATATCTGTGGTGTCAGTGAAATATGTGTTGTTGTGTACTAACTATGGGCATAGAGCAGGCATGGACAAACTACGGCCCGGAGGCCACATGCGGCCCGTTAAACGTTTTGATTCGGCCCGCCAAACTTGAAAAAATTTAATAAATTTTAATAATTTTTTTAAAATTTAGCTGTTGGGGCTGGCGTCATCATCACGCGTCTGATGACGCGTCAGCACCGTCAGGCTACCAGCCAGTCGGAATTGAGCTGGCTGGCTGGCGGTTAAGTTAACAGTCAGCGGGAATGCAACATGTGGAACAGAAGAGGCTGACTCAGCGAGCCCTGAAACGGATTCATGGCAGCAGCAAAGGGGCCAGGGATATAGCGAGCTCACGGAGCTGGGATTAATGGCGTTAGCAGGCTGGGGGATACAGCGAGCCCTGAAACGGAGCCGGGCCCAGGATTAATGGCAGCAGGCATCCATGAGGATGGATTGAACAGGAGACGTCGAGCACTACTCAGGGTAAGAGAGAGTGTGTGTGTGTGTGTGTATGCGATAGGAAAGAGAAAGTGAGTGAATCACTGAATGCAGGTTTGAAAGGTGAAGTGTGTGTGTGTGTGTGTGTGTGTGTGTGTGTGTGTGTGTGTGTGTGTGTGTGTGTGTGATCGGAAACAGAAAGTGAGTGAATGCAGGTTTGAAAGGTGAAGTGTGTGTGAGCGATGGGAGAGAGAAAGTGAGTGAATGCAGGTTTGAATTGTGAAGAGTGTGTGTGTGTGAGCGATTGGAGAGAGAAAGTGAGTGAATGCAGGTTTGAAAGGTGAAGTGTGTGTGTGTGTGTGTGTGTGTGTGTGTGTGTGTGTGAGCGATCAGAGAGAGAAAGTGATTGAATGCAGGTTTGAAAGGTGAAGAGTGTATGTGTGTGTGAGCGATTGGAGAGAGAAAGTGAATTATGAAAACTGACAAGATTCTGTGTGTGTGTCTGTGTGTCTGTGTGTGTGTGTGTGTGTGTGTGTGTGTGTGTGTGTGTGTGTATAGATTGCAGCATCACAGTTTTGTGCATTTATGTCTGATTTGTATTTTTATGCTTTTAATTATTTTTGTTATGTTTTATTCACTGGGTTTCAGTAGTTGGATTGCAATTAAGGCTTGACCGAAAGTGAGTCCTAGTTGTCCAGCTCACCTGCCTGAAAGTTAAATCTGTTAAATGGTTTCATGGTCATTGGGAGTCCAGTTTTGTTCATTGGGAATTCATTGTAGTGATTTGTTGTATTGATTTGTCAGTGATGTAAAAATGACTGTGCAATATTTAGTCCCACATAGTCTCAACATCATCCCATTATGTCTTGCTATAAATTAAAGCAATCTGTAAGTGTTAGTATGGGTGTGCCATTTTTTTTTCTTTCTTATTTACAGTCATTAAGGCCAGAGTGCAACATGCATACATTATTCTTTGGCCAGGAGAAATGGATGAGACAAAGGTGGCAACCATGTTAATAATTAAGTAGACTTTTATGATGGAAATGTTCTGAATTGGGCAGTTTTGTCATTGCTGATTCATGCATTTTGTTTTATTGCCTACTGAAAAAAATGTTCAAACAGTAAATTTAAAAGGTGCTCTCTCTGTATAACAAGTGTGCTGTATTATACAAGGAATATAATTTACTAAAGTCAGGAAGGTGCAACAAAGAACACATATATCTTTCTTGTTGTGTGCAAGGGGATAATGATTTGAAAACAGCACAAAGGTAATCTTTATCCACCATTGGCCAGATGCATTTTCTTTGGATGTGGTGTAGATTTCAATGCTATTTTAATGAATGTAGAGAAGTTTTAATGCCAACTCTATTTTCATTGTGAGACAGTTTTGCTTTGTTTAACAGAGATCTATTGGTGTTTGTGCATTGTGCAATAAAGTGTAAAAATAAAAGATTTGTACCTATTTTTCATGGGCCTTGTCCAGATTTTTGATGTTTCCAGGTTGAGAGGTATGATGAGCGCACCCAAGAAAAGGAAAGTGGACAGAGAATGTCGAGTGTTCAATAAGGAGTGGACAACTAAATATTTTTTCACTGAACACCGATCATCTGCTGTTTGCCTGATATGCCAAGAAACTGTGGCGGTTTTTAAAGAGTATAATATTAGCCGTCACTTTGCTACAAAGCACGCTAATTATGCTAGCAAGCTCTCAACAAAAGAACTGGAAGCTGCTGCTGAGAAGTTGGCAGCTAATTTGAAGGCTCAGCAAAGTTTTTTTCACCGTCAAACTGCCATTTAAGAGTCAAGTACCAAGGCCAGTTTTATGCTTTCATTCAAAATAGCAAAGGCCAGCAAACCACTGTCTGAGGGCGAGTTTTTAAAAGAATGTATGGTAGAGACAGCAGGTATTTTGTGCCCGGAGACCAAAGACAAATTTGAGAAAATCAGTTTATCACGGCGGACAGTGACTCGCCGCGTGGAACTAATAGATGAAGATATCACCAGCAGATTAAACAAAAAGGCGAAGTCATTCACTTTTTATTCTTTAGCACTGGATGAAAGCAATGATGTCAAAGACACTGCTCAGCTCCTCATTTTTATCCGAGGAATCAACGAAACTTTTGAAATAACGGAGGAGTTTTTGACAATGGAGTCTCTACAAGGACAAACACGGGGAGAGGACTTGTTTGAACGGGTGTCTGCTGCCATCGAAAACATGAAGCTTCCCTGGAGTAAGCTTGTTAACGTCACCACAGATGGATCTCCGAATTTAACGGGAAAAAACGTTGGCCTGCTGAGGAGAATCCAGAATAAAGTGAAAGATGAAAACCCTGACCAGGATGTCATTTTCCTCCACTGCATCATCCACCAGGAATCTCTATGTAAATCGGTGTTACAGCTGAATCATGTTGTGAATCCTGTGGTAAAACTCGTCAACTTCATACGCCAAGACGGGACTTCAGCACCGTCAGTTCATTGCGTTCCTGGAGGAAACTGATGCGGATCACCAGGAACTGCTTTATCACTCCCGTGTCCGCTGGTTGAGTTTGGGCAAAGTGTTTCAACGAGTGTGGGAGCTCAAAGAGGAGATTGGCGTGTTTTTGGAGTGGCAGGGGAAGACTGATGAATTTCCTGAGCTGAGCAACAAGAGCTGGATGTGTGACTTTGCATTTGCTACGGACGTATTTTCACACTTGAATGAGCTCAACGTTAAACTGCAGGGGAAGGAGCAGTTTGTGCATGACATGTACACAAACGTGAAAGCCTTCAAATCCGAGCTGGCTTTATTCTCCAGGCAGACTTTGAACAAGTCATTCTCTCATTTTCCTAGACTAGCCACGCTGAAAGAGGCCGGAGTAAAAGTAAAGAAATACAGTGAGTCACTGGATGCACTGCACGGAGAATTCTGCCGTCGGTTTTTGGATTTCGACAAAATTGACAAGTCACTTCAATTGGTGGCCTTTCCTCTGTCACAAGACCCCGAAACAGCTCCAGAGGAGCTTCAGCTCGAACTGATCGACCTTCAGTCTGACCCTGCCTTAAAAGAGAAGTTCAGCTCTCTGAAACTAAATGACTTCTATGCTTCACTCAATGATGCCACGTTTTCAAATCTAAGGCGAAAAGCGTAGATGATGTTGGCTTTGTTCGGCTCTACCTTTGTGTGTGAACAGATCTTCAGCGTCATGAACATCAACAAAGCCAGCCACAGATCCAAGTTAACAGACCTACACCTCAGATCCATCCTGAGAATCGCCACAACAAAACTAACTCCAGACTTTGATGCGCTGGCTAAAAAAGGAGACCAACAACACTGCTCCCATTAAAATGTGTGGGTCTCCGTGATACGCACGTTGTTAAAATAAACAGTGCACGCAGGTCAAATATAATGCTTCACAGACTGACTTGCTGCAACTGTTTCGTCCTTGCACTGGTTGTTGTTGACTTTTGGCACCGGGGAAACAAGCTGAATAAAAGGAACAGGACAAGTACATCTGCATCTCCTACCGTTTTTGAAAAAAAAGACAGTCAGGAGGAGAGTGATGGTGATATCCTGAAGGATAACAGAACTTTCAGTGCTTTAAAATAAAATGGTCATTTATTTGATTTTCAGTGTTTAAAGACTCATTTCGAAGTCAGAGATTTTATTGTAATGCTTTTCTTCATTTTCATTGGAAATTAAAGCACATGTTTTCTCCATATCCCAAGATGTGTATTTTTCCCCCAATGAGGTGATGTTTTCAAAGCATGCCATCTATCTGCTCCTGTTCCGGCCCCTTTGTCAAATGTTAGTACTCAATGTGGCCCACGAATCAAAAAGTTTGCCCACCCCTGGCATAGAGGATGGATCCTGACCAGGTTGCTAACATAACTGAAGAAGGCCTTCTGGTTATCTGTAGTGTCCCTCTTGATTTCCCTCTCAAAGTTGCCCATGGATGTTTGTATGATGGAAAATAGATCCTTAATAGTGCTGCTCAGACATGCCCTCCCTTTATGGAATTATGCTCTGTCTTGCAGTAGCTTCCATCTTCTGTAATACAATCTGTCTATGGCTGGGGTCCACCAGACAGGATGCTGTCCCTTTGTGGAGAGTGTCTTGGTCATATATGGGATTGCATGATCCATGCATTCTCGGAGATGTCTGTAGAAAGCAATTGTGTAGGGGTCAGCATTGTGGGTTGTATCTTCCACTGGCCCAGTGGGCTGAAAGGATACCATGTCACTGTTACAAAGTATAAAGATTGTATCTGTAATGTTATGCACTATAGTCATTTGTGGTGGTGGTGGAGGTGGGATATGTATATCCAGGGCAATCAGTGTGTGGTCAGCTCACAGTAGTTGATGATGTAGGCCATACAGTACCTAGATACAAACCCCCAGAGTGAGGAGGTGCTCTTGACCTGAATCAGTGTTCTGACTGCTGGGGTTTGGTAGTATGTCATATGCAGTGTGCCAGCTACTGTTGCACAGTTGCTGGCTGTGCACTGATACCTGGCCATCTACATGTGTATCCACCAATAGACAGACAGATGCTACATATGTGAGATACGTTGCATCATAACAGTCGGGTAGCATGTGTAGTATGTGTGCCAAATTCTGCTGACATATATTGCTGATACCAGGTTATTTTCTTTCTCAGGTACATGGCCCACCCGTGGAATCCCACCTACTCCACAGCTGAGGATGAGGAGATACACCAGAGCCTGGTGCGGGATTATGCAATACTCTTTTCCCGCACCAGCCAGAATCAGCAGGAGAGGGCTGCACTGTGGCAAGACCTTGTCCGTCGGGTAAATGACATAGGCACGCATAATAGGACATATGAGCAGGTACGACATCACTGCAGTGATTTAATCAGACATGTCCGTCAGCGCGGCCGGATATCCACAGGCAACAGGTCGCCACAGGTGGTGGGGTGGCTACACATCCCCCACTCACCAGACTGGAGGGACTACTCATGAGTGTAGTGGCTCCAGTCTGCCAGCAACAACAGCAGCAGCAGACATGCATTATGATGGAGGCTGGAGCCACGCAGCAGCAAGACAGTGAACGTGCAGGTAATATGCCATATGTATAGTTGACTGTTGTGTACACTGGCAGTTAATGCATGTGTGAGGTGTGTCCTTGGCTTGTAGCTGTCACCATAGTATTTAATGTGCAAGTGTGATATCCTCAATATTAGCAGCTGACCTGTGAAAAGCGACTGTTGTACTACTGACCTGTATCATACTCAGTAACAATGGCACAGTTGTGCCCACTGACATTAGTTTCTTCACGTCTGCAGGACCCTCTGGTAGAACAGCAATGAAGCCTATCCATGCTGGTGAGTGTGTATTAATAATTCCTGTAATAGTGTTGATAGTAATAGTACTATTTGGCTCACTTAGTAGTGCTCTTTGTATGCATGTAGGTGTGTCTGTGTGTTGATATCACGCATACTGAGTACTGTACAATTGTGTGAAACTGTGTGCATGTGTGCACGTGTGCACCTGTGCATGTGTGAATGTGTGCACCTGTGCATGTGTGCACGTATGCACGTGTGCACCTGTGCATGTGTGCACCTGTGCATGTGTGCACGTGTGCACCTGTGCACATGTGCACGTGTGCATCACTGGTAATGTGTAGACATTGTAAACTGCGTTTCCTGTTTCCCTCCCACAGGTTCTGTGGCTGCTCTGGTGTCATGTAGCAGGAAACCTGAATCAGGTGCCGTGGGTACTGATAATGATGATATCTGTGTAATGGCACAGGAAAGTATGCCAGGGTCCGCCATTGGTCAGCCGATTGACAGTACACAGCTGTCGACCCCATCAATGCGCACAGTTATCCTGCCAATACACCCTTTGTCACCAATGTCCCTAGGTGATGGACAGCATACAGTGGGCATTGACCAGGGTAATGTGGTATCTGTGGCACATGCCTCCCCACACAGCAGCCATGGGCATGGCCCAGAGATGGTACCACACAGACCGATGTCCAGGGGTTTTCGTGGGAGCATCCGTGGGCATGCTGCCCCTGTCAGACGTGCCCACAGAGGTCTTACAACCTCAGCTATGTTTCGGGCTGTCATGCAGGCTCAGTCACGTATGGAACGGTACACCAGACAGGGTCTGAGGGAGCTGACAGCATGTCGCACAGCCATGACTGACAGTATGCGTGACATTGCGGCTGCCATCCGTGATTTCACCAATGTCATAGACAGACGTTGTGGGGACATATTAGACCGGTTCCACAACTACATGTCCATGAGCCAGGGCGATGGTGGGTGGTTGAGGCATCGACGTGGCCGTATGCCAGCAACAGCAGCAGCTGGCAGTCGTTGTGGACGACAACAGGGCCACGGCTGCCCCCATAGTGCCAGCAGCAGCCCCAGCAATGCCGGGTCTGTGCTGTCATCAGACCACCCCAGGAGACCACGTGCACGTGGCTCTGGCCGGGCCCGACAGGTATCTGTGTCCAGTCAACGAACACCTGCTTCTGATGACAGTACCCAGTCTGGGTTGGTACTGGATACGGTCCGTAGCACCCCTGCAAGGCACAGGTACCGTGTCCGTGGCCAGAGACACTGATCTGTATGACCTGGCAGGTACAGTCTGTGGCTGTCCACAAACACCAGTATATGGCAGCCATGAGGTGGAACTGTGTGCATCCATACACACATGCGAATTGACAACACCTAGGGCTACCGCATACACACATGCACTGCATCAACATTGCCCCACCTTCTACTGCTGTCCCTCACCAACACACATACATGTCAATTGGTGGTATCGGTGGCTGACTCAGGCATACCAAATTCACACCCTGTGCATATGATGAAACTGTGCCACCTCCTGCAATCTGTAACAACTGTGCAGGTACAGGTTAACATGTTGCTGATGCACAGGGTGACCACATAGATGTGTAGTAATAGTATCATGTTGTTAACAGTACTGTGTGCTGAATTAATTGTGGGTATATCACAGCATGCCTGATGCAGTAAGTGTGTGATTGTCATGTCCTGTTGTCTACACCCAAGGTAAGTACCATAGTGTATCATCTGCACATGTTGGCATACTGGTGGTAATGATGTCAACAGAAGGCTACATACATAGGTAGCACAGGGGATAAGGTAATGAATGCAGTAATACACAATGATGGACATGTAAATTGCAAGTGGCATGTTGCCCACACTGGACTCTGCAATGCAGATGTTTGAGGATGTTGATATGTGTGCAGTACTACACGACTGGTACAGGACACACAGGAGCACCCTAGCACTGCATGCTCACATCTCATACCATGCTAGACAGCCCCAACACACATAACTAACTGTCACAGGAGGGAGAGTCCCCATATATGTCAGGGATACTGTGGTGGCAGGCCAGGTAGCATACATCCTACTAAGTATGGAACCACTGAGTGAAGGCTCAGTGTCTGTTATTTGACATGTGTATTACTGCAGGTATGAGCACATGGGTTTCCATCCAGTTATTGTACATCCTGACAGTACATGGTCTGTACATTTGTGTGCACAGAGACTGGACCCTAGCCATCTGACCCGTGTATTTCCATGTACATGTGCATAGTGCCTGCATATTTGCAGTGTTACCTACTGGAACTGGTACAGCTTGTTTGTTGTACAATGGACTACATGCAGCCCTGCTTACTGTAGCTTTGGTTGCATGCATGTTTGCATGCAATTACCCTGGAATACTGATCACACCTGCAATGCATAGTTATAGAGCTTCTGTGGACTCCTAGTGCCATCTGCATAGCTTACTATATGTATGTCCATGTCCCACTTGACAGGATGTCACCGTTTGTCCTGTTCACATGTACATTGCCTGTGACACAGTGCATATGACTTACCTGGCATGTGTCCACGTGAGCAGTCATATATGCTACTGCTAACTAATCACAGGCACTACACCTTCACATATTCATCTTCTGTTAACTACCTGCTTCGCTAGGGACGGCCTGCACCTGTCACCCCTGGGCTTTCAGATATTGGCAAAGGCTCTTGCTACCCCCATAGTGCCTATGTTAGGCAAGGCTCAAATGACAAACCCACCTTCATAGGTATCACAAGGGATAAGAAACTAAAAGTAATGCTACCCAATGACAGAAGTCTAAACCTCCAGATGCATGCACCCAAAACACTCCTTGGCATGGAGAACATCGATATCTGTGCAGTAACAGATGCCTGGTTCAGGGCTACTGAGAGCACACCAGCACTACCAGGTTTAACCTGGTTGATTTCTTTGAAACAGTCATCAAGACCATTGATGAGGGGAAGGTAGTTCACACAGCTTACCTGGACCTTGCAAAAGCCTTCACAACAATACCCCACTTGGGCATTCTAGAGAAGCTCACCAGCTTAAATATAAGCCCCTATGTCACTAGATGGATTGCACAGTGGCTCAAGGACAGAACCCACATGGTTAGAATTGCTGGAGCCATGCCAGACTCCAAACCAGTTACGAGTTGTGTCCCAACAAGGCTCAGTCCTGGGACCTCTCTTGTTTGGTATATATTTATTGGAGGTACAGGCCAACATGGACGGACTGTGGCTGACCAAATATGCAGATGACTGCGAACTGGCCACCATAATCGACTCTCCGACACAAGCATCTTCCAAAGGGGCATCATAGAAACAGACAACTTGTGCCAGAGCCATGGCCTTCAGCTGAACAGTGTTTAGAAAGGGAATGTGCATCCTGTAGTCTGTTCACCTACTTGCCAAAAGGGACATTGTCCTCACACACACTAACCCCCCTCAGCCAAAACACACACTTGCCATTTGCAGGATTCAAACCCCTATCTGACTATGTTATGACACTCGAGACGGACACATTAGCAGAGTGTGCTATTCGCATTACTGGGAGGTTTCCCTTCTCTTGCTGTACTTATAGGGTGCTGACATCATCAGTGTTTAGAAAGGGAAATGTGCATCCTGTAGTCTGTTCTCCTAGTTGCCAAAAGGGACATTTCCCTCACACACAATTGCACACACACTAACCCCCCTCAGACAAACACACACACTTGCCATTTGCAAGATTCAAACCCCTACCTAACTATGTTATGACACTTGAGACGGAAGCATTAGCAGAGCACGCTATTCGCATTACTGGGAGGTTTCCCTTCTCCTGCTATACTTATAGAGTGCTGACATCATCAGTGTTTAGAAAGGGGAATGTGCATCCTGTAGTCTGTTCTCCTAGTTGCCAAAAGGGACATTTCCCTCACACACACTAACCCCCCTCAGACAAACACACACACTTGCCATTCGCAGGATTCAAACCCCTACCTAACTATGTTATGACACTTGAGACGGACGCATTAGCAGAGCACGCTATTCGCATTACTGGGAGGTTTCTCTTCTCCTGCTGTATTTATAGAGTGCTGACATCATCTGTGTTTAGAAAGGGGAATGTGCATCCTGTAGTGTGTTTTCCCAGTTGCCAAAAGGGACATTTCTCTCCCACAGACTTACACACACACCAACCCCACACACACACACACACACACACACACACACACACACACACACACACACACACACACACACACACACACTGAGCATTTGCAGGATTCAAACCCCTACCTATGTTATGACACTTGTGGCGGACGCATTAGCAGAGCGCGCTATTCGCATTACTGGGAGGTTTCCCTTCTCCTGTTATACTTATAGAGTGCTGACATCATCGGTGTTTAGAAAGGGGAATGTGCATCCTGTAGTGTGTTTTCCTAGTTGCCAAAACGGACATTTCTCTCCCACAGACTTACACACACACCAACCCCACTCACTCACACACACACACACACACACACACACACTAAGCATTTGCAGGATTCAAACCCCTACCTAACTATGTTATGACACTTGTGACGGACGCATTAGCAGAGTGCGCTATTCACATTACTGGGAAGTTTCTTTTCTCCTGCTGTACTTATAGGGTGCTGACATCATCAGTGTTTAGAAAGGGGAATGTGAATCCTGTGGGGACGCAGACACCAAGCACACTCTGGCTTAGCTGTCATTCCCTAGGGCAAACAGCCTAGTGTTGACCTCTACACCGATATGTTTAATTGTCAAATGCACATTATTTGTTGCTGGTAGACTGTTTGCACATCTTTATTGCCATAGCATTCCCTGTTTGTATGAACAACTTGTGCATCTGTGGAAGATGTTTGCATATGGGAGGGATCCACTATATCACGTATGTCTCTGTAGTCATTTAACTGTGTGCACTGGGCAGACTGCTGTAATGTGGTTGGTTCCTGGAATAACACATAAAAATACCAGATATGTGTGTCCAACTGCTAAACTGAGATTTGGCCTAAGTGTGTGAGCATGCCCAGTTCAGCCTTCCCATGGCATGTTGTCTGACATACGTCTCATTTATCAAAGTGTGTGAGCATGCCCAGTGTGAGCATTCCATATGTTGGACTCTGCAGCCCTCCACATTTGTGGATGAGTGTGAAATTCAACAAATATCACCCGTTTATGGTTGTGTGTTGTGTGTCATGTTGTGTAGTTACTGTACAACTGCTTTGTGTGTGAACACAACAGGATTATACTGTGCCTGCAGTGTTTGCATGGGATACTTTGCATACAGTTGTCAACATCCTTTCACACTGACCTAACACTGTAGTACTGTATAGTGTACTGGTAGTACTTTGATTGTGGTGGACAGTATCCTGGGCTTTAGTGCTATCACTGCTTTACATTTCGATAGTGAGCACAACAGCCTGGTTAGGGGGCAGTTGTGTACATCTGACCATGTTGCATTCTGTTCAGATATGAACTACTTAAACCAGGCTTGTCCAACATTGGTAGTGTATTCCACAACATAGGTGTACATTTGCAAACACTAGCAATGTGCCCTAGTCCATGTCTAATGCTAGTTGGAGAGTGTGTTTGTCCAACACACATTGTAAGTGGAGTTTGCCATGACATATGTCATGGTTAGTATACTGTGCCTCTGTCTACCTGTGACATGACAGTGATACCCAGGATAAAGCTACCATCTCCCATCCACTCATCAAGATTCCTATTGAGGAAGATTGATAAGTGACTCTATGGGTAGCCTGTACTGGGGGTTCACTCATGGGTGGGGGTGGCTTCTGTGTTATGGATCATGCAGTACAGCTTGTCCTATGTAAGTCAGTGCTGGGGTTCAGGTCTCTCATGTGCATAGCTCACTGCCATTCAGATTGTACAAGGTGCAGCATGTTTATTGATACCAGCAACACAGGCAACACATGGCATCTGTGCAAGCTCTTTGATACTCCTGGTCAGGTACTGTTGGGGACTTTACGGTTGATGGAGATGTCTGCTGAGGTACATCCCACAGGGGCTATTGTAGTCAATTGTACCACTGATGAAGGATGACTGCGGAGACACAATGACCTCCCCTTATCTAGATCTGACAACCTTCATGATTAGGTGGGTATATGGTATATTCTGTAAACACTACAGCACATGTTTGTCCAATGCAGGATATCTATCACCTTGTGTCCCCAGGTCTCTCATTACATGTTAACTACATAATGGGTTAACACCTATGTGGTAATTGGTGGGCACTTACTGTAAATCCACGGGGGTTGACTATACAAGTTTCTGCAATTAGCTTGCTGACATGGCTATGGCACCAGTTGTCTGTTTCTATGTGGCCCTTTTGTGGGATGCTTGTGTCAGCTGGTGGATCATATGTGGTGAGCAGTTTGTAGTCCTCTGCAAACATGTTCGGACACAGTCCTTCCATGTTTGCCTGTACCTATGGGACATATATACCAGACGAGGGAGATCCCAGGACCAAGCCTTGTGGGATGCCAGTTATATCTGGTTTGTAGTCTGACATGGCTGCAGCATGTCTGACCATGTCTGTTCTGTCCTTGGTCTGGTTTGCAACCCCTCTACTGACATAGGGGTTTATATTTAAGCTGGTGAGCTTATCTATAATGAACACGTAGGGTATTGTATAGAAGCCTTTGCAAGGTCCAGCTACGCTGTGTGGACCACACTGCCCTCATCAATGACCTTAATGACCGTTTCAATTGAGTCAGACATGTTTAGGGGCAGGATCTGCACTTAAGAAAGCCACACTGGGTAGGGTCCGGTGTCAGTAGGTCCCCAATATCTTTAGGTCTGTGGTACATGCTGATCTTTTCCATTGCACGTGCAGACCGAGCTTCTCAGGATTCTGGGGTAGTAGTTTTCAGTATCCATTCAGGCAACACCATTGTTGAGAAGGACCACTGTTGTTGTACACTGCTCTTTGGGTACATATTCTCTGGTAAGGCCGACATTGAGCAGTAGTGTGGTTTGGCATTCCATTCATCTTGGAGTCCATGTTGCACTAAGCCCAGGACACCATCTCATACCATTGCTGCTGTGTGTTTTGCTTTGTAGATGTTGGCTGTTACCTCAGCATCTGCAATTTCAGGGGGCCAGCAGTCTGCTGGGATACATATTCTGCATTCGGGTTTGCACTGCGCCTGTCAGGATGTATGTTGGCAATATGTGTGTGTGTTTGTGATATTTGTGTGATTCAGAGCATATCTGTGAATTCCCAACATGGTTCCTACCAGCAGTTGTGAAAGCCTTGGGATTATCCTTAGTGTCCTGTACAATTTGTATCTTCATAGGTTCATACTAGGCTATCCACCCTAGGGCATTTGTTAGCCTAGCCAGAGTGTGTGTGGCTTTGCCACCTTGCTATGTGAATATTATGGCCATTTAAGATTTGCTTTGCTGTGCCTCTGTCTGGACATGACACAGTGAAGACCCCCAGTGTAACTCTACAATCATCCATCCACTTGGCAAGATTCCTGTTGAAGAGCGTCAGTGAGGGGCTTTGCCTAACATGGAGTGGGATTCTGGTCCAGGGTGTGGGGAGCCTCTGGATTATGTATCTGTCCCACCAGCACATCCTATTTCATTATTTGTTGAGGTTGACATCTCTCACTCTGACAGCTCCGATGGATTTGAGTTTTCTGTGGTGGAGCATGTCCATTACTCCTGTGTTGGGCATGGCCTTCTACAAATGGCATGCAATGCCTCTGTGTAGGCAGTATGTGACTGCATTCAGCTGGGGTGTCTACAGCCAGGCAGCATATGACATATATTTGAGACCCTTTATCCTCTTGGTGAGGTACCTTTGAGGTCTTTCTAACTGCTGCAGGTGTCAGGTAAGGTACATCCCATATGAGGCATTGTACTAGATTATGGTTGTGATTAGAGAACAGTATAGGGGCACAATGACCTCTGTTGACGTAGATGTGAATCCTTTCCTGATACGGTGTCAAATGTAGACAGTCTTCCTAGCCACATTGGCAATGTGGGTGTCACATAACAGGTTACTGTCCACTTGTGTCCCTAGGTCCCTGGTTACTCCTTCCATACATAATGGTTTACCACCTATGTGGTAATTTGTGGTACCTTGTTTGGTATTTGGTGGGACATTCATACTGTCCAGTGTCTTCAGGATGGCTGGGCGAGGTTCCTGTGTGTGAGAGTGTGGTCTGTAGCATGCTACAGACTGTACAGCAGTCTTGCTTACAGTTAGTTGCACATGGGTGGACTCCAATGTCTTGTGCATTGTCAGTTACCTGGACGTATGGGTGTCTGTGCTGAATATGGATACTCACCCTCCTTTTATGTTTTGTTCCAGGTTTTGGGGCCATGACACATGATATGTGGTATAACCTGGTAGTGCTGGTGTGCAGTCAGGAGGCTTGCAGCAGGTTTCTGTCACTGAACAGACATCGATGTTATCCATACCTGGGATAGCCTTGGGAGCATGCATATTGGGGGTTACACATCTGGCATTGGTCAGCATTACCCTTATGTTTCTTTCCACTTATGTTTTCTAGGGTGGTGGGTCAGTCTTTTTAGCCTTGCCTACAAAAGGCTCTATGGAGGTAGCAAAGGCCTTATCCAATATCCAGACGCCCAGGGGTAACAGGTGCAAGCCATCCCAAGAACAGCTGCGTGGCTTGTCAAGCATGACATCCCAAGCAGACAGACATTGGATCCCCTTGGAATGACACCAGTAAGTGTGCCACTTGCTATGACTGATCATTCCGTGTTTGTACTGTGGCATTATTCTTGGTAAGGGTAGGATGCTGCAAACGGTGAGTGTCATACCGGCCTGGACTACATAATCAGAGAGCTCATCTATGTCTCTTTTCATGTAGTCTAGGGAGGTACATCTCAGGTCATTCACACCAGCATGGACTATGACTGCATCATATTTCTACTTGCTTTGGAGTGACCTGCATACTTCTGTTATGTGGCGTATTGTGGCAGCCTACAGGCAGCTTACAGTACCCTCTCCCTTGTTCAGTCTGGTGTGCGGGACAGCAGTGTGTCCGACTATGGAGTCACCTATTACAACTGTATCAGGCATGTTGTTTCTCCTTCTGGCCTGTGACTGTTTGGCATACCAGCTTTGTGTACTATGTGTTGCATGTGCTATGTTTGGAGGTTGTTTGATTGGGTGTCTGCTTTAGAGGCCTCTGTTGGTGTGCTGTGTTTGTAATTTGTGCCTCCGGGAATGTTTTTCTGTGTTTATGTGTTTGGTTTGCAGTTGTGATAGGTCTATGTGGGACTGTTTGTGGTGTGTGTGGTTACCTTCTCCTCCTGACTAGTTTTGGGAGTACTGAGTTGAGGGAGCTCAGCCTCCAGTTTGGATAGATGGTTGCATCGCTCACATATATTTGTATTTCTTGGGTAGAGTTGGGGGTTGTCTGTGTACTTGGGGCAGGTGTAACATTGCCTCAGGATTCACAGATTCAACTTGTTGTGGCTGGCCTTAGTGGATTGTATGTGTGGACAGATTTTATTGCCATACTACTGATCAGCGATTACTTCATTGTTTATGTTTGCTCTATCATGTAGTAGCTTCCTCATTCTCTTGCATGGTTTGGTTATGGCTGGTGTCCACCATGCCAGATTCCTGCGTGTATGGCATTGTGTCTTGTTTTAATTTAGGATTGCATAATCCAAGCATTCCTGGCAGTGTTCATAGAATGGCTGTATTACAGGTTCTGAGGTGTGGCCCATATTTTGCACCTGCACAGGACCTTTAATGGATTCCACATCAGTTTGGAGGAGTGCAAATATTGCTTAACACATGTTTTCCACTGTGGTTTTCTGGCCAGGGACTGTGGTCAGGATTTGTATATCCAGTGTGATTACTCTATGGTCTGATTTTTACCAGTGAGCAATACACTTCTCATCTTGCCATCCAGTACCCATGTTGCTGATCATCACATCCAGTATGCTTACCCCTCTTGTGGGAGTGGTACGTTGTTCCTGGGCCTTTTGGTTTATGGATTCTATGAACTTTTGTCCTACACTGTTGGAGCTAGTATAATGCTCCCAGTCTATGTCTGGGTATTTTCAGTCACCCAATATAATGTGGTTTGGAGGACTTGATATATTCATGTATTCCAGCATACGCCAGGTGCAGTTCCTGGTGTTAGGATAGTAGTCTGTAGCAGGCTATAAACTGGGGGGCAGTTTTAGCCACTGTTACTTAACCATGGCTAGTCCATGCTGCTTTTTGTTGTGGTACCAACATGGGGGTGTGGTTATCCTTGACAATTCTTGCTAGTCACCCTCCTTTTGTAGCCTGTTCCATGTTTTGAGGCTGTACAGCACAGTATGAGGTGTAACCTGGTAGTGTTAGGGTGCTGTTGTGTGCCTTGACTCAGTTTTCTGTTACAGCGCAGATATCAACATTCTCCATACTGGGTGAGTTTAGACTGCATGCATCTTGCTGTTTCGACTTATCCCTTATCTTATTCTTATCCCTTCTGATACCTATGGAGATAGGTTTGTGTTTTGAGCCTTACCTATTCAGGGCACACTGTGGGTAACAACAGCCTTTGCCAGTATCCATACGGCCTGCACTGATAGGTGCACGCCAGTCCTAGCAGGTGGTGCATCATGTCATGCTCAGCATGTCATCCCAGAATGGCACACATTGGATCCCCTTTGACTACCTGCGATACTTCAGTCAATTATTGCACTTGATCATCTCATTGTCATGTTGTGGCATGATGCTTGGTGAGGGTAGGATGTTAGTCAGGGTCCTCAGGTATGCATATAGTACATGGTGTTACATTACTTAACACATAGCATTCATGCCTCAGGTGGTGCTGCAGGGCTGCCTCTGTCGGATGCACATATTACACTTCCCTGTACATGTTTGAGAGCAGGTTGTGTCATGTTAGGCATCCCTGTTATTACATGAGTGAGTCAGAGAGGGGTATCATTCCCAGGGTTCCTACTGAGCCAGTGTATGTGCTATGCGTTGCCTCTTTGCCAAGGCCAGAGCATACTGGGCACGCCTCCTTCTACCTACTGGGGCAGGCTCAGGTTGTTCCTCCTCCGAGTCACGCTCTGCCTGTGATGGCCTTGGCAATGGTGGAGGGCTGTTTGGCCCGGCCCTATGCTGGTCCTGCTGCAGCTGTTTTCGCAAGATCATATTATGTAGCATAGCACATACCATGACAATTTGGGTACATGTAGTTGGTGTGTACTTCAAGGCTCCACCAGATGTGACCAGACACCGGAACCGTGACTTGAGCAGCCCAAACACACGCTCTATTACATTACGTGTTTGTGCGTGTGCCTCATTATGGCGTTCCTGTTCAGGTGTGTGTGCGTTTCTGATGGGTGTCATCAGCCACGGCTCCAGTGCATAACCTGCATCCCCACTAGGTGTCCATGCGGGATGTCCCCATTGGCAAATGTCTGGTACAGCTGCGACAAATGCCAGATGTGGGAATCATGGCAGCTCCCAGGACAGCCAGCACACACATTCATTATTATGCCCTGGGCATCCCACACGACCTGGCAGTTGGAGGGGAAGCCCTTGCGGTTGATGTATGCCCTACCCCGCTCACCGGCTGGTGCTTTGATGCATATGTGCGTGCAGTCTATTGCACCCACTACCTCAGGGTATTCAGCTATTTGCTGGAAGAGACGCATATTGCTGGCCAATACCTCACGGGCATTGGGGAAATATACATGATCACCGACATGTGCTGACATGGCATCCAAAAACTGGTGCAGTACCCTGGAGGCTGATGCCTGTGATATCCCCATCATATCACCAGTTGGTCTCTGGAAGGTACCTGTTGCTAGTATTCTTAGGCCAACACATACCTTGGTTTCCACTGGGATGGGTTCCCCTCAGTTGGTTCTGTGTGTGAGGCGTGGCCTGCACAGCTCCACTATTTGCTGCAGGAGGTCTCTGTCCACTCTATAGCGCTCTACTATCTCCAGCTCATGTAACCCGTGGTAGGTGACCCTGGGCCTGTACACTCTTCTCCGTCTCCTCACTGTGGGTTGTCTGGCACCATCTGCATTGTCACCACCCTCAGCAAGTCGCATATGTCTCATTATGACAGCTATGGCAGCCCCTAACATTTCTGCTCTGAGTTCAGCTTTTTCAGTTTTCACTTCTGATAACTTAACTCCTGTCTTGCAGTGTCTCTTGAGAGAAACATCCTGCACTGCTGTTTGCAGAGTTTTAAGTGCTGGGCTGGGCTACTATTCTGCCTGTGTAATTGCCTGCATCTAATTGTTTTCACCTGCTAGCTCCAGCAGTATTCCCTGCTAGCTTCCTACTAAATCTGTTGCTTCCTTTTCCCTTTCTGTTTCCTCAGGGTGGAGCCATGTGTAAACCAGCAGAAACACGCTCACAGTGGCTTACACGCGGGCACACATACTTACACGGTTCAGAATCTGCTTATTCAGATTAAAACACGTGCATGCCCGCGCAAACAGTGTTAAACATCTCCCAACACGCTCCCACATGCTCAGTCTGCCTTACACGCGCGCACACTGCCTTACTTGCGCTTCATGGCACGCATACACATCCAGCAAGAAACGTTGGTGTAGGCAACAGTGTACACCTTCCATTTCTTGACTTTCTCATGCTTAGTTAGTGGCATATCTCTTTCCATGATATCTGTCTGACATCTGTCATGTAACTCTGACCTCCAATGAACTGCATTTCTTTCTACCATTCCCCCCTGTGATGTCACCTATCTCCTACTCTGTTCCTCCCCCTTCTGTAACTCTTACACTACTCAGACTGTGCTCATTTGCTATGTGACAGTGGAATTCAGTATCCTTACACTCATTTGCTGAGTCTTAGACTCAGCTTCCCCCCTTAGCAACCACTACACGGTGGCCATGTTGGTTTTGGTCTGCTGGTCCCTGCATTGACATTCCATGTATTGCATAAAACCTACATTTGTAGGTTTAAAACCTTCGTTTTTATGTTTTATACAGCGCAGCCCGTTTGCGCGGGGCTGCGCTGGGTTTAAACATCGGCAATCGCCGAAAAAAAAAATATATATTTTTAATATAGTTGCATCAGGTTACTTTGCCAATGGCCACATATTTGGCCACTGGCATGCTGCCTGACACATATGCACCCTTTATTTGGAGCTGACATGGCTCCATTGCAGTTTTTGCAGAAACATACTCAGTTGTCAACTGAGTACATTTCTGCAGCTAAAACGGCTCTTACACAGGTTGTTCTGGGCTTCCTGGATCGCTAATCATCCTCATTTGCATGCTATTCGGCTGCAAGTGAGGTGATTAGCTTATCCACGCCCACTCCGTGTAAGAGCCATTTTAGCTTGTTTCTTACACGGACTTTGGGCTGTTCCTGGATCACGAAGGCTGCATGGAGCCTTACACTACTCTTAGACTCCGTGCAAGCCTTCGTGAATCCGGCCCATTGAGTTTAAAGCAAGACCTTTATTTGCATTGTGCAGTTATTTCACATATTTCTTACAATAAGAGGTGATCCACTCGGCTACCTCTAAAGCCAACATAGTCCAATACACTGACTACACAACTCTCATGTGCTCTGCACCCAACATCCAACTTCTCCAAAAAAAAGCCCAAGAAGCCTTCTCCGAAATAGAGAACCGGCTTAGCAACTCATGCCAATTCCCAAGAAAACAAAACTTTTAGTTATGTACTCACCATAACTTCAGATGTTTGGGATCCATCTCGCCTACATTCTGACTGATGGGCTCCGAGCCGATCCCTCGGCTCCGACTCGGCACGCTTATGCTATAGAGCGAGGCCTCTAATTGGCTGAGCTATCTTTATCCCAGGATGCACCACCACTAATCCCCCAGATCTTGTTTGTCCGCATTCATGCACACATGCACAGCTTGATTATATAACATTGTTAGATGTTTCAAGATGAAACAACAGGATTCGGACCTTCTGATATCCTCTGATCTCCAAGGAAGGGGAAGGAGGGTGGGTTATTAGAATGTAGAGATGGATCCCAAACATCTGAAGTTATGGTGAGTACATAACTAAAAGATGTTATGTGATCCTATCTCGCCTACATTCTGACTGATGGGACAGCGTCCCTAGCACCTAAATCCCGGGTGGCTCATTGGAAAACACTCCTGAGCACTGTGGAACCAAATGAAGCTCGTCCTCTAGATGCCACATCTAATTTGTAGTGAGAAATGAAGGTGTGGGGAAGACCATGTAGCTGCAGCACAAATGTCACCAATAGCAAGCTTAGAATGAAATGCTACCAAGTAGCCATAGCCCTTGTAGAATGAGCCTTGACAGAGGTGGAAAGCTCTTTGTTAGAATAAATATAAGCTTGAGTAATACAGTCCCTGATCCATTTGGCAATAGTGACCTTTGTGACCGCGTTGCCCAATTTGTTTTCTGCAAAGGACACAAACAACTGATCTGTCTTCCTTGATTGTTTGGTCCTATCCAAATAAAACGTAACTGCCTGTGGACATCTGTGTGGAAAATAAATTCCGCTTTATTGGAGTATTTTGGGAAAAAACTGGGAGCTCCAATGACTGTTGCAAGCATAAAGTAGAACAGACTTTAGGAACAAAAGAAGGATTTGGTCTGAGGGAAACCCTGTCTGTATGAAAAACCAAGTACGGGGGTTTCACTGACAAAGCTTGAAGTTCTGAAACCCTTCTGGCTGAAGTAATTGCCACTAGAAAAGCTGTCTTCCATGATAGAAACTTTAGATCACAGGTAGCTGCCGGTTCAAAGGGGGAAGTCAAGGCACGTAATACTATATCGAGATCCCATGGAGGTGCAGGATGAGAAACCGGAGGTCTTAATAGAGCAGCACCTTTCAAGAAGGTCTTACACAACCTGTTGCTCATTAAGGGTGGGTCTATGGATTCATGAAAATTAGAAATCGCTGCCAATTGTACTTTGATGGTAGAAACAGAAGAGCCTTGGTTGAAAAGAGAGGTCAGGAACTTGAGTACTTCTGCCACGGAGTAGAAATGGGGTCCAGACCCGGAGTTGAGCCCAGATAGCAAACCTTTTCCATTTGCTAGAATACAGTTTCTTCAGAGCAGACTTGTGGGCTGAAGACAATATGTGCACTACATCTGGGTCTAGTGCATGTCTCCTGACTATGGTTGGAAGAGGAGGAGCCAGGCCGTCAATTTTAATGTGTGTAGGGACTGGTGTAGTAGTCCCGACTGATGAATCAGTAGGTCTGGGACCTGGTCCAGGAACCATGGACCTTCCAGAGCATGTTTCCGAAGATAGGGAAACCAGACTTGACGAGGCCAGTAAGGAGCAATTAAGATCATCTTGCTCCCTAAAAGAGATGCCTTCTGAATTACCCTGGGTAGGAGAGGAACTGGAGGGAAGGCATAAAGCAGGCCGGTGGGCCAAGGATGGACTAACGCGTCCCATAGGGCTCTTTCCGAGCTGGGGTTAGGGAGAAAAATCTTTGCACTTCAGATTCAGAGGAGTCGCAAGAGGTCGCAGCACGGAACTCCCCATTCGCTGAAAATCTGTCTTGTAATAGTCATGTTCAGAGACCATTCGTGAGGAGAGAGGATGGTTCTGCTCAACCTGTCGGCTATGACATTGGATTTGCCCGGTATGTGAGTAGCCACTAGGAAGCGTTTGGTCGAGACTGCCCATTCCCAGACCCTCATCCCTTCTCTGCAAAGAGGATAGGATCTGGTCCCTCCCTGTTTGTTCAGGTACCAGATAACTGACATGTTGTCTGAGTGAACAGCAATTACGCCCTGAGGGAGGTAATAGTGAAGGGCTTGAAGGGACAGGAGTACTGCCCTCATTTCTAGGATGTTGATGTGGAGAGAGGTCTCTTCCGGATGCCATTTGCCCTGGACTGACCTGCCCAGGGAATGCCCCCCCCACCCCGTCTGGGAGGCGTCCGTGGTCAAAGTGGCCGCAGGAGGAGGAAGAACAAAGGGTCGTCCCTGATCCAAATTGGAGGACACTAGCCACCAGCGAAGGTCCCGTCTGCAAGATTCTGTGATCCATATTAGATGATTGACAGGGAGTTCCTGAAAGGACCACTGAGTTGAAAGAAGCCACTAGAGGATTCTCATGTGTAACCTTGCCAAGGGAACTAGCAGAACTGTGGCAGACATCGATCCCATTCTGGCTGGGGCTTTGGACCTGGGGAGTAAGGCTCGAATCTGATTTTGTATGATCTGAATTCTGTCTGCAGGTAGATAGACCCGCATCTGGTTTGAATCTATCTCTGCCCCTATGAATCTTATTCTTTGAGATGGCCATGACACAGACTTGGGCCAATTGAAGGTGATTCCGAGGGAATTGCCCAGTGATGTTGTGGCTTGCAGGCTCCGTAGAAGTAGATGCTTGGAGGTGGCAGTTAGAAGCCAGTCGTCTAGGTACGGAAACACCTGGAATCCTAGACTCCTCAAGTGAGCAGTCACTACTGCCAAGCATTTGGTGAACACCCTGGGGGCTGTGGTGAGACCAAAGGGCAGTGCACGGAACTGAAAATGACTGCCTCCTAGGCTGAAGCGCAAGTGTCTCCTGGACGTTTGATGTATTTTGATATGGTAATACGCGTCCTTGAGGTCTATGGAGCACATCCAAACACCTTTCTCCAACAATGGGAGAATGGTTTGTAAAGTGACCATTCGGAACTTGGACTTCTTGACTGAACGGTTTAGGTTGCTTAGGTCCAAAATGGGCCTCAAGTCCCCGGTCTTTTTTGGCACCAAAAAGAATCTTGAGTAAGTCCCTAATCCGATCTGGTCTGCGGGGACCGGTTGGATGGCTCCTTTTTGCAGCAGTTTTGAAATTTCTACGGCTGCGGTATCCCGTTGACTGGGTGGTGGGTCCGGGATTCTTTTGGACTGGGGGGGGGGACAACAGAATGGGATGGAGTAACCTCCGGCGATAATTCGAAGCACCCATCGGTCCTGAGTGATCCCTTCCCAGGCCTTTAGGTGCTTCGAAAAACGACCCCTGACTGGCTCCGGAGCAGCACAGTCGGGCAATCCCTTCAGGGACTATGAAAAGCTGAAGAGCCATGAAAGGACTCGCGGTCTCCAGTGTTGCGGGGGCCTCTGCCAACTCTGGGACGGCGTCTTCCTGATGAATTCCCCCCTCCTCTGCCTCTGGTGGGGGAACCTTCCTGCTGAGAGGGGTAAGACTTCTGCGATCTCCGGAACCACATTTTCCCTCCTCTTTTAGCCTTGGGATAAGGCCGAAAGGGAGTGGAAAATCGTGCCCCTACGGCAGTCAGAGTCTTACCCTCCTGTTCACAGCGGGTAAGTGTGTCTTTCACCTTGGGCCCAAACAGGGAGGACCCATCAAAGGCGTCGGAATGAAGACTTGAAGGCCTCCGCGAATAACAGGCGGAGCCAGGCTTGTCTCCGTGAGAGCAATGCCTGTACCTGCTCTACTCGCCTTCGCCGCATAGAAATGAGCCTCATGGACGAGTTCGAAATGGATGACATTGTAGCCAGCTGAGATCCAACCGTCTGGGCCAGCTCCTCAGGCAGGTTACCTAAGACGGTATCGGATAGCTTCCTAATCAGATCCCTCTGGAATCTCGTAAAGTGCGTCAGGTAGTTCAAAGACCTCAGGGTAAAGGCCGCTGAACTTAGGGTGCGCTTGCTGTACCGATCCATGCTCCTAGACTCCTTATTAGGAGGATGGATGGACGTAGAAGCCTCTGCTACATCCTGCTGTGTAGCAGATGCCACCACCATAGCATCCACAGCCACACCTTTTGTAAGGAACTCTCTATCTGGGGGCGCTGAAAGAAATTTGTTTGGACGAGCGGGCACCGGTTCCACAGAGTCCGGGTGTTCCCACCTCGACAGATCAAATCCAAGAGCTCGTCGAAGGGCGGAGACACCCAGGAGGCGGAGGGCTGAGCCCCGAAGGCCTTCAGGAACACCGACTCATCAGCAGAGGGAGGTTTGGACTGCCAGCCGCCTCGTTGTTTTCGGTCTTCCAGGATGTCTGCAAAGGAGACATCATCCGAGGACGACTTGGGGGACCCCTCTGCATCATCGAGATCGGTGTCAGATGTCAAAGACTCGTCAGGGGAGTCAACGTGCTTCCTCTTGCACGTTTTCTTCCTGGGAGGTTCTTCCAAAGAGGCTTCAGAAGGACCTCCAGGAGGGGGAGAAACCCCAGCGGGGGTAACCTGAGGCCCAGGGGCTCCGCTGTCTGTGGACAGGGGAACTGCCAACGACCCAGTCTCCAAATGTAGGGAAGGAGCTGGGGAAACTGTGGAGGTAGCCAATGAAGATTTGGCTAGAGCACTCCTCATAGCCCTGAAGGCGGGACCACCAGAATCCTGGGAAGGTCCCTCCGGGCCACGACAGTGGACGGTACTCCCGCCGACGCACCAAGAGGGAGACTTGGGACCGAAGGTATCAATCCCAAGCCTCCCCAGGGCCGAAGGAAGAAGTCCGTGCACTGAACTCCGACCCAGGAGCCGGAGTCGGAGCAAGGGTCGGGCCTGACCCTAACACCTCCACTGGTTCCACCAACACCTGCTCCAACGGTGCCGAAGCTGTTGGAGGAGGAAGTACAGTAAGGGAGTGGACCATCGGCTCCGAAGCCAAATGGGCTGGAGCCGAAACCATCTTTTGGAACACTGGAGACTGGAAGAGTCGAAGGAGCACCCTGTCGATGTCCGAATCAGACATCCTGGAAGATCTCGAGGATACCGATCGGGCCCGAACCGATTTCTCCATCGGCTCCGAAGGGCTCGGGGACCGGCTCCAAAAGGACTCAACAATTATCGGCTCAGAGGAAGCCTTCAAAGAAATTTCCCTCGGTGCCGATAAGGACTTCGGCTCCGAGGGGGAAGTGTCTGAGCCGATGACCCTTATCGGCTCCAATATCAGTGCAGCCGATGAGGGTGACCCGCCTCTCGATGCCCCAGACCTCGGCTCCGAAACCAGAGGGGTCGAGGCTGGAGGCATCGAGGCAGACCGTTCCGACCTCGGCTCCGAAGTCCGTGGAGCCGATGGAGAAGTCTGCTTAGTCTTCTTAGCCGTCGGATCCGACTGACTGGTCAGAGCTGGCGCTTTCCTCTTTTTGGAAGGAGAAGGAGAGGAAGACAAAGCCTCCTCAAAGGAAGGCTTAATTCATCCTTTGAGGATTAATTTGTTCTTCCTCTCCTGGAGGACTCTGGAGGAAAACGCATGGCATACACTGCACGATTCCTGTAGATGATTGGCGCCAAGGCAAAAGACGCACGAGGAGTGGTCGTCCGTTATGGACAT